>NC_080175.1:93040866-93340866 GCF_950295315.1 Erinaceus europaeus
GCTATTATAGTGATACAGGGAGATTGTCCTAGTTTTCATTGAAAAACAAATTCAGGGGGGAGTCCGGTGGTAGCGCAGCGGGTTAAGTGCCCTTGGCACAAAGTGCAAGGACCAGCGTAAAGATCCTGGTTCGAGCCCCCAGCTCCCCACCCGCAGGGGAGTTGCTTTCCTTCACAGGCAGTGAAGCAGGTCTGCAGGTGTCTATCTTTCTCTCCCCCTTTCTGTCTTCCCCTCCTCTCTCCATTTCTCTCCTATTCAACAATGATGACATCAATAACAACAACAATAACTACAACAACAATAAAAAAGTGGAACAAAAGGGAAAATAAATAAATATTTAAAAAATTTTTAAAAATTCAACATTGTCAGAGAACTCTCAAAATGGAGGACACAGTGAATCATAGATCCCAGTGCTAAACAAACATGACTCCACATTCTACTTCTCTCCCCTGGCAATGTTGGCTCCAAGTGAGTTTTAAATGCGCAAGCACATATGAATGAAATCAGCATAAATCCCAACCACTACTAGAAAAGCCACGAGGCTAGTTATTTTCATTTGCAAAAGGCAGTATTAATTATTCATTATTGTTGTAAAATGTCCATATGAATCTATAAAAGCAACACTTCTGCTTCTGTGTTTAGAATTGTAGATCAGAGTGATGAGTTATACAATGAAATGTGTATAGTGGGATTTATATGTACTTCTTCTATTTCACTACACAGAGGATATTCTGCCTTACTGTAGACCTACTTTTCCAACATCAAATAATCCCAGAGATCCTAGTTCTTCAAGCTCAATGTCATCCAGAGGATCGGGGAGCAGACAAAGAGAACAAGGAAATGTAGGTCGAAGAAATATTGCAGAAATGCAAGTTCTTGGAGGATATGAAAGAGGAGAAGATAATAATGAAGAATTAGAGGTATATATGATTTTCAGCTAAATATTTCAGTAGGAAACTATGATGACACATTAGTGGATAGTAGTGTTGCTGTATTTTCAAAAATTTACGAGTTCCCTAATGCCACAGATGCCATCCATATATAATCCAATATTCTTATATTGTAATGGTGATTTTAAAGAATGATGTGTTCAAAAGCTTTAAATGGTAACAACAACTTATTTTTAGAGGCTGGGTTAATATTCATAGGCATCTCTTCAGACAGAAAATTAATATGGCAAAAATATTACTAGGAAATAAGAATTACTTTACTGGTACAGATAAATATAATTCCTGGCATTATAATATAAGACAAGTGAAGCACCAGAGTTACAGTGTAATTGAGGACTTTCTGCCTGAGTTGTGTACTGTCCTCATGATCATCGAGATGAGTCTTGCTGAGTTGATCAATTGTTTCCTACATTCTGTCTTCTGAAAAAAAAAATCTGACCATTGACCCCAGTGAAGTTGACTACTTCTTGAGTCACAGATATGTACTTTGTTGTGATATATACAAACATACAAGACAGAGTTGGCCATAAATCATGTTATACAAAATGACCTCCTGTTTTTTAAGAATGTGTTTTCTCTATTTTGTTTAAAAAAAAAAAAAGTTAAGAAGAAATGTGTCTTCTTACAAATATATTTAACCTCTAGGTACTAAACCCATGTGCATATACAACTTTTTATAATGGTAACTTTTTTCTAAACTGGATTTTTATACAATGCCCAAAGTGTTTTTATTTTGAAGTACAGAACAATATTTTACCCCTGCAAGTGCTGTCAGAGAATATTGTTTTAAAGATTTGTTTAAGTAGAGGACTCTTTGTGAGAGATGGAAAGGTTATGATAGGGGCCAGGCAGTGGCATACCTGGTTGAGTGCACACATTACGGTGCACAGGGCCAGGTGGTGGTACAGCTGGTTGAGCATACACACCACCGCAAGGACCCGTGATCAAGCCCCTGGTCCCCACCTGCAGAGGGAAAGCTTCACAAGTGGCGAAGCAGGGCTGCAGGTGTCTCTCTCTGTCTCTTTCCCTTTCTATCTCCCTCTCCTCTTAATTCTTCTCTGTTTCTGTCCAATAATACATAAATAAAAGATTTAAATAAAGAAAAAGGAAAAAAGAAACACCCTTTTAAAAAATATGTCGTGATAGTGAGATCTAATAGTTACAACCAATTAATAGTTTGCTATAATGTTGAGTTGTCTCAGGAAAGGAGAAAACTCAGCCCATTACTGCTCCTCTTGCTCTAGTCTCTCTCCCTCGCTACGCTGGAGCACTGTGCTAGACAGCTGCTAGGTTTTCTGTCACAGTCACTGATGGTTGACGAATTTGCTGCTATGAGCACTTTCCTATGTATTGTCAGGAACCAGTAAATGGCGGTAAACGAATGAAGAAACAAAAGCTATAGGGTTATAAAATATCCGCTGACATACATCTAAGACTGTAAGATTTATTTTCAAATTCACCATCTCCTTTTCTCTTACAGGAAACTGAAAGCTGAAGACAACCAGGGAGGCTTGCGAGATCGAATGTGAAAATTAACACTCAAGAGATCTGATGTCTGATGGCACGTGACACCAGATAAAATGATCAGTGCAATCAGAGTGTGCAAATTGTCATTTTTATTCCTCTTACTGGAATATCTTTTTTTTTAAAAATTTTTATTGGGATGTTATTGTTGTTGTTTGATCCCTGTCCCTATGAAGAACCTCTATGAACTCCCCTCACTGTTACAACAAACCATGATACCTTACTTTCCACAAAGGAAGTATTCTTGCTTCAGTCATCTCCCAGCAAGAGAAAACAAAAGGGTTCTTTCGCAATTGTCCCCCCTGAGATGGCATTGCACTGCTTATACGCTAAGCCAACTCCAAGTGTTGATCAAAGATGCAAAATGGATCAACCAACCTCATGCCAAGGGCTCCGAAGATAATAGTCTTTCTATAACCAACTGTTAAAGCAAATTAAAACATATTCATCTTGCCATGATTTTAAAATAAGTCTTTGATACCACCTTCTGCTGAGAGAAATAGAGCAAATTCAGAAGAACATAGTCAATGAGAAAGAAGGGGTAGAAATACTGTAAATACACACTCTTTGCAACCCCTGGTGGTATTTTATTTTTGTCTTCATTTCAATCATCGAAGTATATTCTTATTGGAAATGTACTTTCGGATAAGTTAGGGGAAAGCCAGTTGGATCTCTAGTTCTCTAGCCATTGTCATAAATGAATCTAGCAAAAACCTTGTTCTATTTTTCAATCAAAAAAGCAATTATAAATGCATATTACAAACAAATGGATGTCTTAAAGAACTAATTGACTAAAGACATCCCTATCTTAACTGGCCTAAATTACTTCTGGTAGTGTCAGTTCAACTTTCAGAAGTGCCACTTAAGGAAGTTTAATCTTTTGTTTTTGTAATGCACTGTTTTTCATCTTTTTTTTTTTTTTTTTTTGGTTTTAAAAGCACAATCATTAAACTTTATTTGTAAGCCATTGTAACTATTAACCTTTTTTGTCTTATTGAAAAAAATGTTGAGAAGCGTTTTTAACCTGTTTTTGTTAATGCTCTATGTTTGTATTTGGAATATTTGAATGACGACAGGTGGTGAAGTAATGTGCATACTTTATTGTGGACTATGAACCAGATAGTTCTTACTTTTCCTGGATTCAAGAAAAGAAAATAAAAGGTTTAAGTTAGCTGCAGCCAATGTACAACTTACAAGATTTCCATATAAGCATAAACAGAGGCATTGCTTCCTCTGAATTGCCAAATGATGCCCTCTGACTGTAGATCTTTATGATCTTTTTTTGTTGTTGTTGTTGTTATTATATAAATTTCATTGACTTTATAATTGGTGCTATTTGAAGGGGGAAAAATGTACGTTTATTCGCACACGTACGAGGCAGACCCAACTGGAAAACAAAGCCAAACAAAATTGAACCACAGGGGGAAAAAAAAAAGGAAAGGAAAGGAAAGGAAAGGAAAGGAAAGGAAAGGAAAGGAAAGGAAAAAAGCTGGTATTCACCAAAAACTAAATATGTTCGGTTAGATAATTTGAATCACATAGAAAGATGTGCAGTACTAAGGGAACAATTCATGTGATTAATGTTTTCATTATGTTCATGTAAGAAGCCTCTTATTTTTAGCCATAATTTTACATATTGAAAATTCAATAATCAAAAAAGTAATTTTGTCACATTATTTATTAAAAATGTTCTCAAATACACCATTCCTTCTTGTGTTGAGTTCTTTTTTTTTTTCATTGTGTGATCAAATTATTCCATTTACCCACACAGTCATGCTGTCCTGACATTTCACCACTATACAACCAGATGAGTAATTCTGAATTTTATTAACAACCTAGATTTTACTTGTGAGGAAAAAAAAATCTGTTTTATTCTGCTGAAACTAATATAAGATAGATCAAAAACTAAAGGTAAACTCATGAAAGAATAGCATGATTATTAAGACTGTACTAAAGTGTGTATGTCTGTGTATTTGAATTCCAGTTATGCAATTACAGAAAAAAATCAGGATTCAGCTCCAAGAAATTTGAAAATTCGTAAAATTTGAACCAGCTATGTCCTTACAAGGAAATCATATAGTCCTAATTGCAAAACAATGAGCTATCAGCTTTCTTGTTACAATTTATGAGAAATTGTAACTGTGAATACCTGTCATATTACCAGTTTTCACGTTATTGTCCATTCGATTCAAGTCAGCAAGTTCAAGTGTTCAATCCCGGATGGACGAGATGAACACCATACCTCAGAAATGCCAAGAATAATAGAAGCTAGTGAAAGTTTTTTTTTTAATGTTTATGTATTTTCATTGGCCTTGTTTTTTTTTTTTATTGTAGTTATTATTGTTGTTGTTATTGATGTCATCGTTGTTAGATAGGACAGAGAGAAATGGAGAGAGGAGGGGAAGACAGAGAGGGGGAGAGAAAGATAGACACCTGCAGACCTGCTTCACTGCCTATGAAGTGACCCGCCTGCAGTTGGTGAGCCAGGGGCTCAAACCAGGATCCTTAGGCCAGTCCTTGAGCTTTGCACCACCTGCACTTAACCCACTGGACTACCACCCAACTCCCTTTTTTCTTTTTTTTCTGAAATGACACATATATTAAAATTTTTGCTGATCAGAATTTAAAAATCGAGGAAAAATGAAATCCAGAGAAATCATTTGAAATCTAACAAAATGAAGTATTCACCAGCACCTCCTTAGAGCTGAACAAGTCCACAAATCAAGAAGTCACTCCTAAATCATTTTAAGAAGAAGATGGAGAAACATGTTTAATGGTCTTAAGTTCCTTGCTCCTTCACTTGGTGAGTTGGCTATAAATAAGCTTGCTTCTCTATAGTGTTGCATTTATAATGATTATATACATCAGAGGCCTGAGCATGGGCTCCAGTTTTCCATGGGCTATGTTGAGCTAAGTCTCAGGTATTTTACCTGTAAATTCGGTAACACCTACCTCATGGAGCTATTGTCATGATTCAGGAGTTAATGTACTCCTGCTGTGTACTCTGTGAACTCCACGTACAAGATACTGTATTCGTGAATGGAAATTCCTTGCACACTTGCTATTTCCACTTTTCACACATGGTTTGTTCCTAAAGACTCAAAAAAGCATTAAAAAAAAAAAAGTATGGTACAAGAATGGTGGATGATTCCATTGCCAATGAGTAAAGTTCACTTTGGAATAACTAACACAATAAAGTCTTGGTCTTTTTGTTTGTTTCCTTGCTTTTGAATTCTTGAAAGTCAAGCACTGGGTGGTGACGTGGCTTTGGGGAGGGCACAAATCATGATTCCCACACCTGCCAAGTAGGTGATTGCTGGGCTAGCTTCGCAGGCAGGAGAGAGGCCAGGAACTCATGGCGGCGTGGTAATACAATTCTTTATTCACACGGGAGTCAGGTGTGAACACAGAGGGTTAAGCCACATGGTGCCAAACCACAATGGCCACCTCCCGCTCTGCATGGCAGCCCTTCTCCAGGTCGGGATGCGGGAGAGAAAAGTTAGCGAAACCAGGAACAGAAGTGGGTTTTATGGGACAAAACCGGAAAAGGCAAGTTGGAAATGGCTAGGAAAGGGGGTGGAGAGAGGCAAAAGGCAGGCTAGGAAGGTGGAAGTGTCTTTAGCAACTGTTGCAATGGTTTGAACTAGTGGGATCAATATACCCTGCAGGCAGGGCGGTTCTCGAGGTAGAAAGAAGATAGATCAGGCAAAACAATGATTATGTAAATAGGCCATACTACCAGCAATGCAGCATGGCACTGGGGAGCTGGTGTAATGCCGACAGGTGACTAGTATAAGTAGTTCAGTTAGTAAATGTAGCATGAGCAACAGGACTTATTTGTCCTAGCCCTGCAGGTTGGGGGCCTCAACGTCTGTTTAATCTCTTCATGTGTTGGAGACCAAGGTAACAGGTGTCAGTCAATATAGTTGGAACCCCCCCTGCATGTGAAGTGACCACCCAGGGCTCCAGAATTCAGATTTAGTGACATATGGTGTTTTCCTTGGGCACAGTAGCTGTCTCCTTGATCCCAAATTGCTAACATTGAATGCTTATGTCTTTCATAAGATGAAGTGGATTTGGGTTTGGTTACATAGTTTACCTGCTTATGAGCATAAACAGATATTGAGGAAGAAGAACAGAAAGGGAAAGGCAAAAATAGAATTAAACCGAGTTTGGAGTATTGCACCAAAGTAAAAAAAAAAAACAAAAACAAAAAAACTCTGGGTAAAGGGTGAGGGTAGATTTTCAGTTTCACTACAGGGGACTGGGGGTAGGGAGACAGACCTTTGGCAGTGGGAATGGTGTTAATATACACTCCTGTAAAATAGCAACAAAAAGGAAAGAGAAGAGTCCTCCCTTCCCAGGTGTGTGATACAGGTTCAAGTCCAGTAACATTCTCTCCCCGAGTGTCTCTGTTTCTCCCTCTTTCTATCTGAAAAAGTTGTCACAGAGGGAGCCAGGCAGTAGCACCTGATGAAGCGCACATACCACCAGGTGCCAAGACCCGGGTTTGAGACCCCGCTCCCCACCTGTAGGAATTATGCTTCACAAGTGGTAAAGCAGGTCTGGGGGTGTCTCACTTACTCTCTCCATCTCTCCACCCCTCTCAATTTATATCTGTCTCGTCAAATTAAAAACACAAAAATAAAAAGCATTTAAGAAAGGGAAAAAGTGGCCACCAGGAATGGTGGATTCCTCATGCAGGCACAGAGCCCCAGCCATAGCCATGGTGGAAGTGAAAACAAACTAAACTAAAATAAAAATAACAAAAAGTTGGCACAGAGCAGTGAAACCCTTGAGACACTAACACAGGATTATGCTGCCAACATTTTGCTAATGTGCCTGATTTGGGTTGATTTAAATCGATGATATAAAGAGGAGCCCTGCAGTATCATTTGGCCTAATCACCACCGTAAAGAAACTCTGAGCATGGGGAAGAGAAGATAAATATTTTTTCGCATAGTACTAAGTGTGCTTAACCCAGTGTGGCACCACTGCCCAGTCCCAGAAATATTTTTTAACCAGCTTAACAAACTCCTGCAATTTCACACGGAATTCCTATGGAATAGTCTGTCCTAATTTTCTTCACAATTTTGGAGTCTAGATACTGCATACAATTTCGGATCTAGTGGTTTTCTGAAAGGATTGGTTTGTGGTCTCTAAAATATTTCTGTATGTTTGTAAAAGTAAATACTTAGCTTGCATTCTTGTGAGATTATTTTTAGGATGGGTCTTTAAGAAAGGAAATTAAGTTAACATTTCTTACACTAGTTTTGTTTTCAGATTTACAAGATAAAAACAATGTAACATGGCAGTGAGAGCGTGGCAACTGGAGGCTGTCTGGAATAGCTACTGTGGAGAATAAATACCTTAGTAAATTAAATGTGAATAAGTAGATTATGGGAAAGATTTAGCCAATTAGTATGTACTACCTATGATTTCAGCATTAAGTGTTTGCCAAAAGGTGTGTGGCATGGCTGGCCCTTTTGATAAATCAGGCAAACCAAGATTTTGAAAGACTGTGACATTTTTTGAAATTCACAGGAGGGAACTGCAAATAGAGTATGCACTGAATCTTGCTTAAAGCCTCCTGCTCTCTGCATAGCAAAAGTTGCCACCACCACCCTCCCAGAGAAATAGAAACAAGTTTATATACTTTATAAGTAATACCTATCTTCTTTTAAAATTAAGTGTAACTGAAATGGGGATAATAGTGATTCTACCATAGGTGAAGCAATGGGCGATAAACTTGCTATTGTTATCAAATTATTATTATCATTATTATTATTATTAATGTTACCAGAGCAAAGCAACTCTGGCTCAACTCTGGGCTTTGATAGTTGGGGACTGAGCCTGGGGCTTTAAAGCCTCGGGGCATGAGGGTTGTTTGCCTAACTGTATGCTACCTCCCCAATCCACTACTAGATATTTAAAAGCTCCAGTATTGGATTGGCAAAATAGCTCAATTAGGGTGCTGCTTTGTGGTGTATGCAGTCCAAGTTCAAGCCCAGCCCTACTGCACGGGAGAAAACTTCAATGTTTAGTTATCTATCTCCATTTCTGATATCGGTCTAAAATAAGTAACCAAAACAAGTAGCATGTTGTCTTTTTATTATTATTATTTTATTGTATTGAGTCAGCAAGACAGCACACCTGGATAGTACGCTTGCTGTGTCCTCTGCATGACCCTGGTTTGAGCCCTGCCTGGTTTGTGCTGAAGGCAGCTTTGGTGTTATAGTGTTGTTTTGTTTGTTTTATCAGAGCTCTGCTCAATTCTGGTTTATGGTGGTGCAGGGGATTAAACCTGGGACTTCAGACCCTCAGGCATGAGAATCTCTTTGCATAACCATTAGGCCATCTTCCCCTGGTATTATGGTTTCTTATCCTCTCTCCTTGCCTCTCTGTCTCCATCTCTCTTTCTATCTGAAAAAAATAAGATCATAAAATAAAATCTGTGTCTATTTTACAAGGAGAGGAGACAAAAGGGACAAAGTAGATTATAGATTAGCTAGGTAGATTAGCTAGGTAGATAGATGGATAGATAGATAGATAGATAGATAGATAGATAGATAGATAGATGTATGGATAGATAGACTGATGGATCAGAGTACCACTCCAGCACAGCAACAGCAGTAACAGGGATCAAACTTAGGGATTCAGGTATGCAGACCCTAATTCTAGCCTGAGTTATCTAACTTGCTTATAGCTCCACTACCTTTAATACAGAAAACTTAAAATATCTTGTGAATTTCCAATGACCAATTTAAGAAATAAAATGATAATTATGAAACATAGAAACTGTGCATCCATCTAGATATAAAATAAGGAATCTCAGGTCAATATTACTCATATTAAAGGACTTTAATAATTTGACTGCCAGACAGCTAAATCTACCAAGTGTGTATGCCACTGTTTTATCAAAAATTTATCTGAAAAGTTGCTCAAGGTTATACAACACTGCTTTGTAAGTCAGAATCTTTAATTGCTTTGCCTAACCTAGCAATTTCATTGCTCCACCTTCTGCCTCTCTATGGGGAAAATAAAAAGAATCTTTGGGAGAGGTTTTAATGCATTTTTAAATCTGCCTTTGTAAGAAATAGGTTAAGACATTAATAGAAGTAAAATCTTAGCATTGCTGAATGCTTTAATACTTAGAGGGAAAAATAAGTTGAGAAAAATAATAAATTGCTTAGACTAATAATGTACCTATGCATAGGATTTGCATATATTCAGAAGTGAATATATTTTATCTGGATGATTTACTATCAGCCATTGTTAATAAGCTTCATGTGTTTCAATGTGCATAATTAAACAATCATTTTTGAATAATCTCAATTTCTTATCTTGCTATATAATATGATGCCAAGAATTATAAGTACTGAACCATCCTGAAAAAAAAAATCACCTTTTACAGGGTAATCAAGAGTTTGATTAAGTTCTTACATAAGCTTTTACTCAGGGTCCCTATTCTGTTCTCACTCCAAGAATTCACACATTGATTGATTCAGAAATCTGCCACTGAGTGTCTACTATTCGCCAAGGACAAAGTGGAATTACCTCCCAAGTACTCACAATGTCACGGCAATCGGATAGATGCAGTAGAGTGTTCAAACACGTAAGGTGTGGTTTGTTAATCTCTTCAGGCTGCTATGACAAAAAAATAGCTCCAACTAGGGGCCGAGGGGGTGGCACACTTGGTTAAACACACACACTGCAATGCATAAGGACCCAGGTTCAAGCCCCTGGTCCTCACCTGCAGAGGAGAAGCTTCAGGAGTGGTGAATCAGGGCTGCAGGTGTCTCTCTGTCTCTTTCCTTCTCTATCTCCCCACCCTCACAATTTCTCTCTGTCTCTGACCAATAATAAATAAATAAATAAATAATATTTTTAAAAGTGTCTCTGACTGTGATTTTATTTTAAAAAAAAATTATTCAGGAGTCAGGCGGTAGAGCAACGAGTTAAGTGCATGTGGCAGGAAGCACAAGGACCAGAATAAGGATCCTGGTTCGAGCTTCTGGCTCCCCACCTGCAGGGGAGTCACTTCACAGGAGGTGAAGCAGGTCTGCAGGTGTCTGTCTTTCTCTCCCCCTCTCTCCCTCTCTGTCTTAACCTCCTCTCTCCATTTCTCTCTGTCCTATCTAACAATGATGACATCAATAACAACAGTAATTATAACCACCACAACAATGAAAACAAGGGCAACAAAAGGGAAAATAAATTAAAATATTTTATTTATTTTGGATAGATGCAGAGAGAAAGAAGGGAAAGCATGGGGGGGAGAGAGAGAGAGAGAGAGAGATAGCACTGCTTCATCCTTTGTGAAGCTTTTCTCCCTTCCACAGGGACAGAGGGCTTGAACCTGAATCATCACGTGCACTGTAAAGTGTGCCCTCCACTTATATACCACTTCCAGATGCCCAGAATAAGTGGTTTATAAGCAACAGAAGTCTACTGCTCACAGTCCAGGAGACTGAGAAGCTTCAGAACAAGCTCTCAGCATTTTCTGTGTCTAATGGGAACCCTCATCCTTGCCCCACAGGTAATGCCATCTTTTCAAGGTTTCCTTTGATGTCAGGAAAGGCCAGGGAGTTCTCTTACTGTCACTTTTAGAGAGAAACTAATCTTATTTGTCAGTGTTCTCCCCTCAATGCCTGCTCTCTTCGTAAAAGCCCACATTTTCTAAAACCATCACACTGGGGATTCATTATAAAAATTTAGCTATGGGGGGCCAGGCGGTGGCACACCCAGTTAAGTGCACACAATACAACGTGCAAGGATCGAGGTTCAAACCCTTGGTCCCCAACTTCAGGGGGAAAGCTTCAGGTGTCTCTCTGTCTCTCTCCCTCTCTATTTCCCCACCCTTCTCAATCTCTGGCTATCTCTGTCCAATAATAATGATAGTAAAATTTTTTTAAAAGATTTGCTTCATTAAAAATTTCAAAAAAATTTTTAGCTATGTACAGTTGTAATGCTGTGCGTGACATTAAATAATTTCTTGAAGTTAAACAGAAATTGAAGAGCAACTTTGTTTATATTACTAAGTCTTCAAAGAAAATTACCAATTTACTTATAACATAAATTTTGGGTTTTCTCAAAACATTACCTCCTTTTACTAAAAATAAAATAAAATAAAATAAAATAAAATAAAATAAAATAAAATAAAATAAAATAAAATGTAAGTTGTGGTCGTGGAGGTGGCGCAGTGGATAAGGCATTGGACTTTCAAGCATGAAGTCCCAAGTTCAGTCCCTGGCAGTACATATACCAGAGTGATGTCTGGTTCATTCTCTCTCTCTTCCTTTCTCATGAATAAATAAATAAGATCTTAAAAAACAAAAAAGGGGGTAGATAGCATAATGGTTCTGCAAAGAGACTCTCATGCCTGAGGCTCCGAAATCCCAGGTTCAATCTCCTGCACCACCATAAGCTAGAGCTGAACAGCACTCTGGTAAAAATCAATTAATTAATTAAAAATTTAAAATGCAAGTTAAATACATTTTTAAATTAAAACAGATTGAGATAAGCTAAAAAGATGTTTTTAAGTGTATTTATAAAATATAATTTGGATTGTGTGTGTGTGTGTGTGTTGGGACTTTAGCACCCTTCACCAACAAAAATAATTTGAGTCACACAAATTTAAATATATAACCAATAAAATAATGAACTAATAAAATATTAAGATTTGAGATGAAATTGTTTTCATTCATGTTTAACTGAGCTCCTTCATACAGACTGAATATCAGTAATAATGATTCTAGAAACAGGTTACACAGAAAAAAAGCAAATGAAATCCAACTCAGTGTGACTAAGCAGTGAATGAAACGTCTGGCGTAATGGAACTTGAAAAATACAGTAAGAGATCGAGAAGCAGTCATGGAACAGGATTCCATCTCCATTTTTCCCTTAAGCCACCTTGCTCTGCTTTGTTCCACATGCTGGCTTTTCCCTTTAGTTGTTGTCAAACATGGCCATGACAGATACATATGGGAATATTCAGAGGCCAGGAGACAACAACAAAAATAAATGGACAAGAAAGAAAGAAAGAAAGAAAGAAAGAAAGAAAGAAAGAAAGAAAGAAAGAAAGAAAGATAGATAGAAAGATAGAGAGAGAGAGAAAGAAAGAAAGGAAAGAAAGATTAAGTCTAAAAATGGACCCTAGTGTACTAAGTTGTTATATATATTTTGCCTCCAGGGTTATTGCTGGGGCTCAGTGCCTGCACCATGAATCCACTGCTCCTGGAAGCCATTTTTCCCCCGTTTTATTGTCCTTGTTGTGGTTATTATTATTGTTGTTGATGTCGTTGTTGGTGGATAGGACAGAGAAGAGGGGAAGACAGAGAGGGGGAGAGAAAGATAGACACCTGCAGACCTGCTTCACCGCCTGTGAAGTGACGCCCCTGCAGGTAGGAAGCCTGGGGCTTGAACTGGGATCCTTATGCCGGTCCTTGCGCTTTGCACCACGTGTGCTTAACCCGCTGCGTTACCGCCCCACCCCCTATACATAGAATTTTAAGGAGAAATCTTGTGTTCAGAGAAATACAATGTATGGTTTCTGTCTATGCCTGGATAAATTTGGAGATTTTAGAGCCTCTACCAGGGTCTACTGATCTGTTTTCCAAAGAGAATAGATAAAGGAAATCACCCAAAATAAACAACTCACACATGTCACAGTTGGTTTAGGATCTACCATCCTCTCTCTCTCTCTCTCTCCCTCTCTCTCTCTCTCTCTCTCTCTCTCTCTCTCTCTCCTCTCTCTCCTCTCTCTCTCTCCTCTCTCTCTCTCCTCTCTCTCTCTCTCTCTCTCTCTCTCTCTCTCTCTCCTCTCTCTCTCTCCTCTCTCTCTCCTCTCTCTCCTCTCTCTCTCTCTCTCTCTCTCTCTCTCTCCTCTCCTCTCTCCCCCCCCCACTCTCCTCTGCTGGGCCTTGGTTCCAGCACTTCACTGCTTATGGAGAGCTGAGGGCTCAAACAGGGATCCTTGAGGGGTTCCTTGTTCTTCATACTATGTGCGCTTAACCCGGTGTGCCACCCCGAGTTCAGTTCCTGGCAGCACATGTACCACAGTGATGTCTGGTTCTTTCTCTCATTCCTATAATTTCTCATGAATAAATAAAAAAAAATCTTAAAAAAAAAAGGAGAGAGAATAGAAAACACTTCACTTGGGCTAGAGGGAGAGAAAAAAGAAGTCAGAATACCATTCTGGTACAGGCAGTGCTAGTGATTGATCCAGGATTCTAGTTTTTCAAGAGCTGTGAAAAACTCAGCTATAAACCTGGCTGGTGATATATATATTAATTAATTAATATATATATTAATATATATATATTAATCAGAGCACTGCTCAACTCTGGTTTATGGTGGTGCAGAGGCTTGAACCTGGAACTTTGCAGCCTCAGTCTGTTTGCATAAATATTATGCTATCTACCTCAACCTTCTTTATTTATTTTTAATGGCCACACGTTTTCTGACATTTTACTCATCAGAAGGGAAATTCTCAGCCTCATGCCTTTCTATCATGGTAAGATTGTAACTGCTCTAATCAATCAAGCAGGGTTATTGACTGCTGAATTTACGTTTTTAAATTCCATGCTGATGGAGCTGGGTGGTGGTGCACCTGGTTGAGCACACATGTTACAGTGCTCAAGGACCCGAGTTCAAGACCCCAGTCCACACCTGCAAGGGGATAGCTTTGCAAGTGGTGAAGCAGGGCTGCAGGTGTCTTTCTCTGTCTTTCTCCCTTCCTATCACCCCCTTCCTTCTCAATTTCTGGCTCTCTCTATCCAACAAATAAAGATTAAAAAAAAATTAAAAATTTTTTCATGCTGCTTCCTCTTGGCTCTTTGAGCATTAGATCTGCAGAAGCTCACTTCTGCAATCCAGCTGTTATGCTGTGAAATACCGAGTCACCTAGAAAGGGCTCAGTTCAATCCAACTTGAGCGCTGGTTAGGGGAGTAAGATGAAATTAAGCCTCAGTTATTTGAGTCATCCTCAACAATTCACAGTATTCCAGCTGGGACCCCAGATCTCATGCAGTGCTGGGAAGACATGACAAAACAAGTCAAATCTGCTGTTTATTGAATTTCTGACCTGCACAACCCATGAAGAAGGATAACAAAATAATGATACTTCACGCTAGAAGTTTGAGGCTGTTGGTTAGGGGCAGGGAGAAACTTGAATCTTAGTTCCAACCAGGACACAGAACTTCTGTGACCAGACACTTTTATTTTGCCCCCTCACTGAGAGGGAAGGAAATGTGGGAATACCTGAGGAAGTCAGGCTTCGATTCCCTTACCTGAGAGACGAGAGGAACAAGGGCAGATACTCAGTGTTATTCAGTGTTAACAAGTGTAGACACTCAGTGCTCCAGGGCTGGGTGCTGCAGCACAGCAGACGGTGCAGGTAACTAGCAGCTGTCCCACAGCCAGGAGACAGTGAGTTGGGGTTAAAAGGGGAAATACCGGGAGTCACGCCGTAGCACATGTGGTGCAAAGCGCAAGGACCGGCATAAGGATCCAGGTTCGAGGCCCCGGCTCCCCACCTGCAGGAGAGTTGCTTCACAGGTGGTGAAGCAGGTCTACAGGTGTCTTTCTCTCCCCCTCTCTGTCTTCCCTTCCTCTCTCCATTTCTCTCTGTGCTATCTAACAACGATGGCATCAATAACAACAACAATAATAACTACAACAACAATGAAAAACAACAAGGGCAACAAAAGGGAAAATAAATAAATAAAAATAAATAAATGAAATAAAAAGGGGAGATACCCTGTAGCCCTGCTGTTGATGGTGCCTAAAAGCATGTGATCGTCCCACTGACTGCAGGCCGAGTTTGTCCAGGGTGGGCGTAATCAACCGGAACCCAACCCAGATACAGATAAAATGGTGCTTAAGCCTTGGAAGCACTTATTTGGGCTTACTGGAACCAAATGAGCTTATTGGAACTTATTGGGCTTATTGGAACAACAGAAGAGTATTTGTATGTATACTTATTTAATCCTCCTAAAAAGTGATTTTTTTTTTTTAAATTTATCTTAAGAGAGAGAGAGAGAGCACAGCATGGAAGCTTCTTTCAAGGCAGTGAGGGTTAGGCTTAAACATGCGTGCACATGACAAAGCAGAGAACCATTTTGCCAGCCACAAACTATTCTCTTTTGTTTTGGTACCACTTAGCATATTTTTTAAAATTAAAAAAAATTATTTATAAAAAGGAAACACTAACAAAACTATAGAATAACAGGGGTACAACTCCACAGAATTCCCACCACCAGATCTACGTATCCCATCCCCTCCCCTGATAGCTTTCCTATTCTTTATCCCTCTGGGAGTATGGACCCAGGGTCATTGTGGGAAGCAGAAGGTGGAAGGTCTGGCTCCGATTCCCCAGAACCCCACCCCACTAGGTAAAGAAAGAGGCAGGCTGGAAGTATGGATCAACCTGCCAACGCCCATGTTCAGCGGGGAAGCAATTCCAGAAGCCAGACCTTCCCCCTTTGCAACCCACAATGACCCTGGGTCCACACTCTCGTATGGATAAAGAATAGGAAAGCTGTCAGGGGAGGGGAGGGAATACAGAATTCTGGTGGTGGGAATTGTGTGGAGTTGCACCCCTTTTATCCTATGGTTTTTGCCAGTGTTTTCTTTTTATAAATAATTTAAAATTATTTATTATAATACATATACAAAGTTAAACAGAATAAAAATATCCACTTGGTGCTTATTTTCTTTTTGATAATCTTCTACCTATTATTATTATTATTATTATTATTTAAGAAAGGATAAATTAACTAAACCATAGGGTAGGAGGGGTACAACTCCACACAATTCCCACCACCCAATCTCCATATCCCACCCCCTCCCCTGATAGCTTTCCCACTTTCTATCCCTCTGGGAGTATGGACCCAGGGTCATTGTGGGTTGTAGAAGGTGGAAGGTCTGGCTTCTGTAATTGCTTCCCCGTTGAACTTGGGCATTGGCAGATCGATCCATACTTTCAGCCTGCCTCTTTCTTTACCTAGTGGGGTGGGGTTCTGGGGAATCGGAGCTCCAAGACACATTGGTGGGGTCATCTGTCCAGGGAAGTCTGGTCTGCATCATGTTAGCATCTGCAACCTGGTGGTTGAAAAGAGAGTTAACATACAAAGCCAAACAAGTTGTTGACTATACAAACTATTCTTATCTGATCTTTGTAACAATACCACATGCTGCATACAATCTGCCATGTTTATAGGCACAGAGAGCAACTAAAGGGGGAGTCAGGCTGTAGCGCAAAGCACAAGGACTGGCGGAAGGCTCCTGGTTCCAGCCCTGGCTCCCCATCTGCAGGGAAGTCGCTTCACAAGCGGTGAAGCAGATCTACAGATGTCTGTCTTTCTCTCCCCCCTCTGTCTTTCTCTCCTCTCTCCAATTCTCTCAGTCCTATGCAACAACAAGGACATCAATAATGATTACAACAATAAAACAGCAAGGCAACAAAAGAGAATAAATAAATAATAATAATAAAAAAGAAAGCAACCAAAGTGTGCTCAGTTTATTCTAGATCCTGGTGTGGGTACATGGAAGCAGAAGGAGCTAAGGACAATCAGTCTGATTAGGTGAAGAGTGCCCTGCTACTGTATATAAATCCTTACACTAAAATATCATTTTCCTTTATAATGGTCACATTAGCCATAAAATCATGTATTTGCCAGTACAGCTCTTCTCTGGAATCAAATCCACTCGTTTATTTATTTATTCTTTACCAGAGCACTCTTAGTTTAGCTCTGGCTTTGTTTCACACAGGGAATTGAACCTAGGACTTCAGAGCCTCAGGTGTATAAGAATCTCTTTGCATAACCATTAAACTGGCTACTCTGGCCCAGCAATGTTTCTTAAATAAGGAAATTCAGTGGAAAAGATTCAGCTTTTGGTTGGTATATTCCCACCTTCCCTATTACTAATGAGACAGACTAGTAGTTTGAAAATAAACTATGAAAATGAACTTAGAAATCTAATCATTATTCTTAACATTCTCCTGAATCCAGGGTGGGGGAGACAGCACAATGGTTATGCAAACAGACTCTCAAGCCTGAGGCTTCTAAGTCCCAGTTTCAATCCCCTGCACCACCATAAGCCAGAGCTGAGCAGTGCTCTGGTGTTTCTCTGTGTGTGTGTCTCTCTCTCTGCAACTCTCTCAAAAATAAAACTAATAATAACAAAAAACTCTCCTGAATCAGAAGAAAGAAAAAGAAAGAAAAGAGTCCATGTGGTATTGTACAAAATGGACAACTTGAGGCCAGGCGGAGGCACACCTGGTTAGATGCACACATTTCAGTGTATAAGGACTTGGGTTTAACCCCCTAGTCCCCACCTGCAGGGGAAAAGCTTCACCAGTGGTGACGCAGGGCTGCAGGCATTTCTCTGTCTTTCTCTCCTTCTCTAGCTCCCCCTTCCCTTCAATTTCTCTCTGTCTCAATTCAATAATAATAATATGTAATAAGACAAAGAGAAATCAAGAGAGCAAGGAAAGATAGAGAAGGAGAAAGAAAAGTAGACATCTGCAAACCTGCTTTGCAGCTCATGCCTCTCCCTACAGATGGGGAGCAGGGGTTCAAACTTGGATCCTTGAGCAGGTGTTGGGCTAGCATGGGGGTGCCTCGTCCTGGGTGCGTACTCTCTAGGTTGGAGAGAACTTGACCAGAGCCAGCCTGGGCTGCTACTCACTCAGCAACCTCAGGAACCAAACATGTGGCAGTGAGGCAATGCAATGTATTTATTGATAAGAGAGCCAAGGCTTTTTAAAGGGCAGACCTGGAAGTGGCAAGTTGGAAATGAAAATGGCTAGAAAAGGGGCAGAGAAAGGCAAAAGGGGACTGGGAAGGTAGAAACTTCCTTAGCAACTGTTGCGAGGGTTTTAACTGGTAGGATTAATACTACCCTGCAGGCAGGGAGGGTCTTGAGGGTAGAAAAAAGATAGATCAAAGGAATGGAATGGGTGGGGATCTTTCAGGCAAAACAATGATTATGTAGATAGGCCATAGTATCAGGAATGCAGGGTGCTTTGTGAGCCCTACCGAGCTCAACCACATCCTCACAGTTTCTCGACAAGCAGGTCCTTGCATTTAGTACTATGTGCGCTTAACTTGGTGTACCACCACCGCCCGACCCCAGGCGAGGAAGATTCTGCCATGTAGATTACCTCATTAGTGTTGACAAAGATGTTCCAGTTTAGTTGGGTTTAATGATTTATTTAACAGGACTGGTGAAATAGCTTGCTGGGATAGTGTACTGTTTTGCTTTGTGTGACTCTAGATTGAACCCAGCCTCCACAACAAAGGAAGCATTATTGATGTGGTCTCTCTCCCTGTATCTTCAATTTTTTTTTTAGATGTTGTAAAAGAGAGAACATGACTTTATGTGCTGGGGATGGAGACTCTGAGGGCTCATGCACATAAGTCCTATGCTATACCAGGAAGGAGTCACCTTGTTGGTCCAGATTAGTTAGAAACCAGATGAGTTCAGTAGCTTTGTGCTAGAAAACTGGAAAGTCTCCATTTTCAATATACTATACTATGAAGCATTTAAAAATCTCAAATATATTTTGAAAATATATAAAATATAAATATTAGAGAGACCAGATGGTGACGCAACAAATATAGCACACATTACCACACCTAAGGGCCCAGGTCAAGTCCCTAATCCCCACAAACAGTGGATCAGTGTTGCAGATTTTTTTCTTTCTCTGTCATTCTGTCTCTCTCTCTCTCTCTCTCTCTCTCCATATATGTAGGCTTCTAGGAGCAGTAGAGTTAAGCAAGCTCCAAACCCCAGTGAAAAATGAATATATTATAAACTAACACATAATATCTATGCAGAAAATGTAAAAACAAGGAAATCTTATTATGAACATTAGTTATATGGAAAAATCATACAAAATTTATACAACAAAAACTATGACCAATAATGTCAGATATGACAATAGTCAGAATAAGGTAAATATTGGGCAGGGTAGTTAGCATAGTGTTTATATAAAAAGACTTTCATATGTGAGGCTTCAAATTTCCAGTTTCAGACCTCCACAACACTATTAGTCAGACCTGGGAACAGTGCTCTGGTCTTTTCCTCTCTGTGTGTGTGTATCTTTCTCTCTGTATCTCGTTTTCACTGATTAAAATAAAAAAAAAATTTTTTTTTAAAAAGGTAAATATTAACTTATACATTTTATCTGTAAAGGGAAGATAAGTGTGTGTATCTTGTGTCTAGAGAGTGAGGAATGCAAGAAAGCTAAAAGCTTCTTTGCACAAGGAAAAGAAGTAAATAATAACTAAATTTCGAAAAGTTAAAATAGACGTGCTATTTAGAAATATGAAATGAAACATGAAAAGAAACAAGTAAAGTATGACAAGGGTGGGGAAAAGTGAGCAAAGCACCAACGTTTTAATTTTTTATTTTATTTTTATGTTTTGCTTTTGTAGCTGAGCAAACAGCATTCAAGTGATAGAAGATTGTGAAGTTGCTTGAATAAAAACTCTATCGGGATAAGATCAAGTAAATAGTAGTTATCTGGTATCACTCGGTACAAAATAGTTTAACAAAATACTGGTTTGGATTTTGCCTACCAAAGGAAGTTAGTACCGTGTGATGATGATTTATGGTTTGTATAATTTGTGCTATCAAGATTCCAATGAGAACACTTCTGATATCTGTGTCAATGGTATTTGTTATTTGAGTTCTTTGATTTTCAGTTTCCCTCTAGGGAAAGCAGGATGAACAGGCCACATAAGGTTATAGAATGTTAATGAAATAATTGCTGAAATACCTGACATAATATCTGGTACATTGCTTGATGTTTAAAATGTGTGTGTCACTTGAAAATAAATCCATGATCTGGTTTTGCCTGTGTTTCAACTGCTCAAACAGTAATCTCACTTCATGCTACCTAATCAAATATCTCATCACAATATTTTTTTTTGACTCTCACATAAAAATAAACCATTTTCTCTTGGCCTCCTCAAAATGTATCACAGAGTTGTAAAAGGTTCATGATGGCTTTTACAAAAACTCTGGAGCAGTATAGATTCGAAAATAACAAGTTACAGTATTAACTCCATGGATTTCAGTGAAGAAAAGTGAGAGTGGGAGACGATTACACGTTAAAGGGTTTCCCTAAATTACTGAATAATTCAATAAACATTACGGAGTAGAGAGAAGTAACAATGGGTGAAAAAGATGAAAAGAAGAATCAAATGCAGTGTTTGTGAATAATTTGTGGAACTAAAGGGCAACAGGTGATGCTGAAAGGTGATCAAAGGCCAAAAAGTCCCAGTAGTAAGTGAGAGAACAGGAAGCTGACTGTTAACCATTAAACTCATAGACCGGTAAACAAGTCTTACTACACACACATCCAGTATTTTGCCAAAATCAGCTACTTTTTAAAACCTGTTGAGTCCTGTCTAGTCTGTGAAACATCATGCCAAGCAGGCTCCTTTCCAAACACCAACATGAGAGGAAAATGCTTTATTCATCTCAGCGTTCAAAATATGTAAAACAAAGGTACTCAAACTAGGTTAAGAGGAGCAGTTTGAAATGATTGCAGGATAGAAATTGAGAGAGGAGGGGGAGGTAGATAGCATAATGGTTATGCAAAGAAACTCTCAGGCCTGAGGCTCTGAAGTCCTAAATTCAATCCCTCGTACCACCACAAATCAGAGCGGAGCAGTGCACTGGTTAAAAAAAAAAAAAAGAGGAGGAGAAAAAGATAGACAGCTGTAGACCTGCTTCAGCACACATGAAGCATCCTCCTTGCAGGTGGGGAGTGGGGACCCTCTAAGCACTTTTTGTCTTGAATTTGGGGATTTTCCATCTTTTCCAGGAAATGACCGTTTTTTCAGTTACATGCTAAATGTAGACAGAATAACGTACACGCAGAGTCCCTGAGATTATGTTGCTCCTCCTTGCACTATAGAGTCCTTTCTTCTTTTCTGATTTTTTTTGTATTATCTTTATTTATTTATTGAATAGAGAGAGCCAGAAATCGAGAGGGAAGGGGTGCTCGAATGGGAGAGAGACAGAGACACCTGCAGACCGGCTTCACCACTGGCAAAACTTTCCTCCTGCATCCTGCAGGTGGGGGCTAGAGGCTTGAACCCAGGTCCTTGCACATTGTCACATGCCTCAGCCTGGTGCACTACCACCCAGCTCCCCTCATAATATTTGTCCTTATGATGTCTAACTTTGAACTTTCTCTTTTTTTTAAATAACATTGCTTCAAATATTTTGCCTGCTTTTTTTATTGGTAACATGTAATAAATACTTTATAAACTAACAAAAATGTAGGCAAACATATCTAATATACATTCTTAGAACTAAACATTTAACTCTGATGTGTCAGAATAAATGGACCCCACTTTTTGTGTGTGTGTGTGTGTGTGTGTGTGACTTTATATCACTTCCTTTTTTCCAGAGATTAACTGATATATATATATATATATATATATTCTCTTGTAGCATAGCAAGCATAGGAAAAGAAGGTTCATGTTTCCTTCTTTGAAAATCATCACACCAAACATTTATTCTGCTTGCTTTAGGAAAATTGTGTCCTTAACAGAAGAGAAAGAGAGGAAGTGAGGAAGAGACAATTTTATTGTTTTTCAGCTATTTTTATAGGGCATGAATGCTTTAAAAATATTTTTATTAGTGATTTAATAATGGTTTACAAGATCTTACAAGATTTATATATATGTTTTTGTCCCCAGGGTTATCACTGGGGCTCGGTGCCAGCACTATGAATCCACTGCTCCTGGAGGTTATTTATTTTTTTTCCTTACAGAGAGACGTTTAGAAAGGAAGGGAAGATAGAGAGAGGGAGAAAGACTAAACACCTGAAGATCTGCTTCACTGCTTATGAAGTGGCCCCATCTCACCCCTGCAAGTGGGGGACTGGGGGCTCAAACAAGGATCCTTTTCGCTTTTACTTAACCCTGCGTGCTACCACCTGATCTTACAAGTTTTAAGGTGACAAGGGTATGCATAGTTCCACTTCACACCCACCATCACTGAAAGTTCTGTGCCCACCCCCAACACCAGCATGATAAGCACTATAGTTCTCATAAAGTCTTAAAGGCAGTTTGGTCACTTTATTTATTTTTTCAAGTTTATGTGTTTCAGTTCCCTATGTCTGATACATGAGCAGAGCCGTCTGGTAGTTGTAGGCATGAAGGTTTTGTTATCTATGTTTAGTCTGTAGAGGGAAACTAAATAGAGTTTGGCTTTGGAAACTGAGAGTTATGTGGGTATATAATGAGAAGAGGAGGAAGAGAGAGAGAGAGAGAGAGAGAGAGACCGGGACCTGACGCATTATGGAATTTTGTTATATGGAAAAAGGATGCTGGGAGCAAGATTTTCTATAGCCAGGAAATGGTTCTAAACATTTCAGGTAAAAAAGGAATTGAGGGTTTTCTAGGATCTGCAAGGAGTAGTTCAAATACATAAGTTGGTAACAGAGAAATGTCTAACAGCTTTTGAAATTGGAGGGAAGATGAATTGCACAAGTTGGGGCACAACAAGAAAATGTCTGAATTTTCCAAGATGGAGCAAAGAATGTCAAGCACTGAGATAACTTTACTGGAATCAAGGGTTGATAACTCAGTCCCACAGGTTCAGAAGATTTGCTTTGGCAAAACACACTTTCGAAATCAGGCATTGGGGTTGGGGAGTTCATGAAGGCCTAAAAGATAATACATTGCACTAGTTAGAGAAATTAGAAATATGGGGACGGGCGGTGGCGCACCTGATTGAGCGCACATGTGACAATGTGCAAGGACACAGGTTCAAGCTCCCAGTCCCCACCTGCAGGGGGAAAGCTTCACAAGTGGTGAAACAGGGCTGCAGGTGTCTCTCTGTCTCTCTCCCTCTCTATCTCCTCCTTCCCTCTAGATTTCTGGCTGTCTCAACCTAATAAATAAATAAAGGTAATAAAAACATAAGAGAGGGGGGAGAAGAAAGAGAGAGACAGAGAAAAAGGGAGAGAGAGGGAGAGGGAGAAGGAGAGGGAGAGGGAGAGGGAGAGGGAGAGGGAGAGGGAGAGAGAGAGAGAGAGAAACTCGAAATGTAGGGAGTCGAGCTGTAGCACAGTGGATTAAGTACACATGGCCCAAAGCACAAGGACCAGCGTAAGGATCCCGGTTCGAGCCCAAGGCTCCCCACCTACAGGGGAGTCTCTTTACAGCTGGTGAAGCAGGTCTGCAGGTGTCTGTCTTTCTCTCCTCCTCTCTGTCTTCCCCTCCTCTCTCCATTTCTCTCTGTCCTATCCAACAATGACAACATCAATAATTACAACAATAAAAATACAACAAGGGCAACAAAAGGGAATAGATAAATAAATATTAAAAAAAAAAGAAATTAGAATTGAGGGACATGGAAACAGCTCACTTGGGATGTCCCTTAACACGTGTGAGGCCTTGAGTTTGAACTCTTGACACCAACCGCGTGGAAGCACCAGGATACAGAGAAAAATCTCTTTTGTCTTTCTCTTTCTAAAATAAAACTGAAATAATCAGTGGCTGAAAGCAACATTACCATGCAGTGCCCTGGAACCACAGAAATAAATAAATAAATAATAAATACACACATAAATAAATAAATACATAAATAAATAAGTGATGTGACTTAGTTTCTCTCCTACTCATCTTGAGTCTTCTTTTTCAACTTAAAATTTGTGTAGAAGAATTTTAAGCTCATAGAGATATAGTGGCATCTCGCTCTACATTTCCTTTATACCCTCTGCCTCTGCACCTGTGTTTTTTTTCATCAACAACATCACTCCCAGACAATTGTCATAGGGAATAAACCTACAGTGATACGTGTTTGTCTTCCAAATTTCAGAGTTCACTTTAGGGCTAAGTCTATATTTTTCTTTTCGTTTTAATTTGTTTATTATCTCATTTATTGGAGCCAGAAATCAAGAGGGAGATAGAGAGGGAGAGACAGAGAGACACCTGCAGCCCTGTTTCACCTCTCGTGAAGCTTTCCCCCTGAAGGTGGGGGCCGAGGGCTAGAACCTGGGTCCTTGCACATTGTAATACGTGCCCTCAACCAGGTACGCCACCACCCAGCCCCCTGTATATTTTTCAACAAATGAATAATGATATTATGAATAGCTTTGTTACTAAAATTCTGCTGTATTCTCCATTAAGCCCTGATAACAGATCTTTTTATTGTGTCCTTAGTGTTCTCTTTCCTAAAATGTCAAATAATTGGAATCAAAGTTTTTTTTTCAGACTTCTTTCTTTTACTCAGTAGTATGTACACTTAATGCTCATACACATCTTCTGAGACTTTTCTAGCTTAAATTTCTCAGACTAAATAATATCTCAGATCTAGATGTACTAGAGTTTATTTATTCATTCACCAACTGAAGGACATCTTGGTTGCTTCAAGTTTTGACAATTGTGAATACATCTGCTATAAATGTTTGCATGCAGGCTTTTACGTGGGCATATTTTCTCACTGTATTAAAAATATGTTTAGTTTTGTGAGAAACTGTCATGCTATTTTCCAAAGTAACGATACCAGTGTGCATTGTCACCAACCCAGAAAGAAGGGTCCTATCATCTCCCTTTCTCACCAGCTTGTGCTGTTCTCAGTGTTGCAGATTTTGACCATCCTAGTAGGTCTCCCCGGATAAATAATTGTCGCTTTAATTTGCATTTATCTAATGACATGATGTCGAGCATCTTTCCCCAATTTTAATTCCATCTGTCCATTCTCTTTTTTTTTTTTTTTAGTATTTTTTTAAAATGTATTTCTTTATTGGGGAATTAATGTTTTACATTCAACAGTAAATACAATAGTTTGTACATGCATAACATTCCCCAGTTTCCCATTGAACAATACAACCCCCACTACGTCATTTATCATCCTTCATGGACCTCTATTCTCCCCACCCACCCACTCCCACCCCAGAGTCTTTTACTTTGGTATGATATGCCAATTACATTTCAGGTTCTACTTGTGTTTTCATTTCTGATCTTGTTTTTCAACTTGTGCCTGAGAGTGAGATCATCCCGTATTCATCCTTCTGTTTCTGACTTATTTCACATAACATGAATTTTTCAAGGTCCATCCAAAATCGGCTGAAAACGGTGAAGTCACCATTTTAATAGCTGAGTAGTATTCCATTGTGTAGATATACCACAACTCGCTCAGCCACTCATCTGTTGTTGGACACCTGGGTTGCTTCCAGGTTTTGGCTATTACAAATTGTGCTGCCAAAACATATGTGTACACAGATCTTTCTGGATGGATGTGTTGGGTTCCTTAGGATATATCCCTAGGAGAGGAATTGCAGGGTCATGAAACGAATCCAATTACAAAGAAGACTAAGGCAAGTATAAACCTATGGGACTACATTTTCTTTTTTTCTTCATCGTTTATTTGAGAATAGTAGGTTACAAGAATGTAAGATTATAGTGTAGAGCTTCACAAACACATCTACCACCAAAGTTCTGTGTCCTCACACCTCCATCTCCCAAAGATAACCACCAAAGTCCAGAGTTCTCACGAGTCTTAGAAATAGTTTGCTAGGGGCCAGGTGGTGGTGCACCTGGTCAAGCACACACATTACAATGTGCAGGGACCAGGGTTCAAGCCCCTGGCCCCCGCCTGCAATGGAAAGCTTCACGAGTGATAAAGCAGGGCTGCAGATGTCTCTCTTTCTCTTTCCCTCTCTATCTCCTCTTCCCTTCTTAATTTTTGTCTCTATCCAATAAAAAAATAAATAATAATAATAGAAAAAAGACCTGGATTCAAGCCTCCAGATCCCACCTACAGGGCAAAGATTCACCAGCGGTGAAGCACTGCTGTTGCTGTCTCTCCCTTTCTATCTCTCCCTCACTCTTTATTTCTGGCTGTCTCTATCCAATAAATAAATATATATTTTTAAAAAGGGTGGGGCTAGACGGTAGTGAACCAGATTGAGCGTATATGGTGCAAAGCTCAAGGACCTGCACAAAGATCCCAGTTTGAGCCCCCGACACCCCACCTGCAGGGGGTCACTTCACAGGTGGTGAAATAGGTCTGCAGGTGTCTTTCTCTCCCCCTCTCAGTCTTTCCCTCCTGTCTCCATTTCTCTCTGTCCTATCCAACAATGACAACAACAACAATAATAACAGCAACAACAATAATAACAGCAACAACCAATAACAATGGGAAGGAGATGGTAACCAGGAGGGGTGGTTTCATAGTGCAGGCACTGAGCCCCAGCAATAATCTTGGAGGCTAAAAAAAGAAAGAGAGAGAGAGGGAGAGAGAGAGAGAGAGAGGGAGAAAGAAAGAAAAAGGAAGGAAGGAAGGAAGGAATAGTTTGCTTGCTTCTTTGCTTCTGTTTTTTTTTTTTTTCCTTTCTTCTAAATGCCCATCAACAGATGACCGGATAAAGAAGTTATAGGATATATATTCCGTGAAATACTACTGTGCCATAAAAAGGATGATATTGTGTTTTTCTACCACCCTAACCCTGATATCTTTCTACTAATTTAATTTCCTCTTTGATCTCATTAATCAGCTTTATATTTTGCTCATATTACTTCAAATATAATTTGTTAGATTATATTGGTAGGTAATATGAATTGATTTTTTAATGTGAAACAGCCCTTTCATATCTAGTTATTTCTCAAATTTTTCTCTTCTTTCATTAGTGATTTAATGGTTATTGGAGTACACAATTCTGTAATATAGCTCAAAAGTAACCAAAGAATGAGACCTGAGGCTACATGGAGGGCAGGGAGTTACGTTTATTTTATGTTAACAGGTTATAGGCTGATTCCTACCAGGCCTGCACACGCTTGTCTCATAGCTCACAGCTTTTATCATTTCAAACTGGGCGCCGCACAAGCTGATTGGTTAGAAACAAAGTCCATCAAGGTGCTGACTGTAAAGGTGAGAGCAGGTTGGCTACCTACCAGCAGAGCCCGCCACGGGGATACTGAAATGTAGAAGTGGGCTTCCACCAGCAGACTATAGATTTTTCATTTCATTATAAATAAGAGATTAACAACAGAAATGTCTACAGATTTGCTGAATGCAGTGTATTTTCTTAAAGGTTTATTTATAAGAAAAAGGAAACTGAGGGATAAGCTTTGACTCCAAGAATCAAAGAACCTCAAGATTGCATGTACAAGGCTACAGCCAGTACACCACCTCCCAAGGCAAACGTGATAGAGGCTTCACACACCCCAGGAGTCTTTATAAGGCCGTGAACTTCCAAAGAGGCAGCTAACCCTGAGGTTTCTGTTAGGTCACACTAGGCTTTCATGAAAAGTGAAAAAGTGAAAAGCTGTGGGAAAGTATGACAGCAAAAATTTTATCAACTAATTAGAGCAAACTGGGGAAAATTCAACCAACCCTGTTTATTCAGATTCCCTTTGCAGTTTCTGGTGTCATTCAGTCTTTGGAAATAAGGATATTCCTTTCCTCCTGGTATAAGAAATCACCTGGCTAATAGGGCTTGTTCCAGGGAAGGATTGTTGGGGCTCTGTGTAAGCTTGATAGAGCTTAGGGAGAACTTCCCCCATCCTTGGATGGAGGTCTGAGAAGATACCCTTTTGTTAGTCTCTCTCAACTGAGGTGAGCAAAGGGGAGAAACCATCTCTCAGACTAAGGTCTTCCCTTCTTGACACTCAAGCCCACAGAAACCTCAATACTTCTCTCCATTAACTGAGAATAAGTGAACTAGTATGTTAACATAAGGAGAATGAGGGGGCCTTTGTGATGCAGGGGAGGCTGATTAGGGAAATCAGAGCCCTGGACAGCCAAGCCCCCCCTGCTTCCACCCCCTGTGGGGGAAGCTGATGCGGTGGATGTTCCTCCAGGCACCCGTTTTTCCACAGGTGGTCCAGTCCTCACCAGCTCAACCCTCAGTCTCACAGTTCCCCACAGACATGTTGGGCCTAGACCTCTAACAGGTCTATCTTGCCACTGTCACTGGTCACCTCCCTCAGGAACAGCATAGTGGACCCTCTTATGGGCGTCTGCAGGACCTTGCCCTGAATGTGGATCAACAACAGTAGGGACTGTTGCATTCTTTGACAGGAGGCTGGGGCAACATATTCTGACACTCGAGGAAGACGGGTCCTGAAATGAGTGCAGCTGAGAATGTGCCTAGTCATGACCACAGAATGTGAGCTCAGACCTACAGGGATGCAGAGGTTACACAGGCTCCTGCACTAAAAATGGGCCCCAGATCAAATTGACAGGGTTTATAATTAACAATGTTTATACACTTTCCCCATATTTAGGAGCTACTCTTTACTCTGATCTATCTTTAGAGTCCCTTTTCCAATTCTGACACCATCTCCCCAGACAATACCTCTAGCCCATTTGCATATTAGCTGTTGGGCTGGGGCAAAAATTAATAAAGTCATGGGCCCCTTGGAATAGACCTAAAATAGACCTACTAGCCTTTTCCAGAATGGAAACCCCAAATGTCATCTACTATAGTCTTACCTTTAGTTTCCTGATTATTAAACACTTTGTTCTGCTTTGTATCTTAATGCTTTTCAGCCACCAAGTTGCAGACGCTACCAGGATGCCAAGCTGACTTCCCTGGGCAGGTGAACTCATCAATGTACCCTGGAACGCCACCTCTCCAGAGCCCTGTCCCACTAGGGAAAGACAGAAACAGGCTGGGAATATGGATGAACCTGCCAACACCCATGTCAGCAGAGAAACAATTATAGAAACCGGACCTTCCACCTTCTGCACCCCATAATGATCCTGGGCCCATGTTCCCAGAGGGATAAAGAATAGGAAAACTTTCAACGGAGGGTTGAAGGCAGAACTCTGGTGGTGGGAATTGTGTGGAATTGTACCCCTCTTATCCTATGGTCTTGTTGATCATTATTAAATCAATAAAAAAATTTCAAGTAGACTGATCTAAGACATAAGTTATTTTGCCTTTGGGGGGTTTGCTTTGCTTATATCTGCTCACATGCCTTGAATTGCTTTAAAATTTAATTATCCCTAGATAAACTTGCTACCGGGTTCTGTTTCACACCTCTGTCACTTTCTCTGCATATTTTTAGGCGCTCTGGAAAATGTAAATGCCACATCTTTGTTATGCTAATCAGATGAATTGCTTGCCTCAATTGTCCTCTTTGTTTCACAGTTTTCTATAAAAGTAAACTTTAAGCTCCTCAGTTTTGAATTTCAGTGTTGAGCGCACATGTTACAATATGCAAGGACCCAGGCTGGAGCCCCCAACCTCACCTGCTGGGGGAAAAGCTTTGTGAGTGGTGAAGCAGTGTTGCAGGTGTCTCTCTCTCTCTCTCTCTCTATCACCCCCTTCCCTCTCAGTTTCTGGCTGTCTCTTTCAGATACATAAAAATATTTTTTTTAAAAAAAGATTTAAGTGTTGTAGGGAAGAAAAAGCGTGTCATTCTCAAATGTTGTAGGCAAAATTATTAATTTCATAGGAGGGGCCCTCCTAAAACAGATTTGCTCTGAGATAAAAACTTCCTGGGGGGAGGCTGGCGGTAGCGCAGCTGGTTAAGCACAAGTGGCGCAAAGCTCAAGGACCATCGAAGGGATTCCAGTTCAAGCCCTGGGCTTCCCACCTGCAGGGGAATCACTTCACAGGTGCTGAAACAGGTCTGCAGGTGTCTCTCTTTCTCTCCCCCTCTGTTTTCCCCTCCTCTCTCTATTTCTGTCCTATCAGACAACGACGACATCAATGACAACAACAATTACAACAACACTAAAAAACAAGGGCAACTAAAGGGAAAATAAATAAAATTAAATAAAAATAAAAGTAAGAACTCTTCCTGGGGGAGTTTGACCTACAGAGAAGGTGGAGATTTAAGTTTATTTTTCCTACTTTATCAGCATTTTTTTCCTTTGTATGATGTGTATACAAAGTCTACCCAATCCATGGGTCATCCCCCATATCTTGCAATGAAACAATTCTGTAATACTGACCTCAGTGTCACAGTTCTCCAATATTACAGCTCAAAAGTAGCCAAGAAGGAGACTGGGGCTGAATGGAAGGCAGGGAGTGATGCTCGTCAATGGGTTTCAGGTCCATTCCTGCTGGGCTAGCCTGAGGGTGTTTCTTCCCTGGCATGTGCTCTCCCTGTTGGAGAGGATTCAACCGGAGCCAACCTAGGCTGCTGCTTACTCAGTGACGCAGGAGAGGAACCAGGAACTCTCGTGACTGAGCGGGAATGCAATGCAATGCTGGCTTTATTCATCTGCATTTATATCTTCCCAGGCAGAAGTGGCAAGCTGGAAAATGAACTGAGTAGGAGAGTGGACGGAGAGAAGGAAAAGAGCGTGAATTCCATCTAACCAGTGGGCCAGTGGGGATTAAACCAATGCCCTGCAGGCAAGGCGAGTCTCAGGCAAAACAATGATTATGTAAATAGACCACAGCATCAAGCAATACAGCATGGAGCAGGGGGGAGCTGGCGTAATGCCGAGCACATTCCTACCAGGCCTGAACACTTTCAACTTCAGAACCCAGCCTTTTATTGTTGTTTTCAAGCTGGGTGTGGTACAAGCTGATTGGTAATGGAGCCCATTAAGGTGCAGATGATATCAAAAGTGAGAGCAGGTTGGCTACCATCAGAGTCCACCAAAGCTTCCATTCTGAATACTAGAATGTAGATGTGAGAGTCCACCACTTTCATGGGACTTCTCTCCTTTATTCTTTCGCCTATGGATTTTTCATTTTAGCCTCTCTGGAGAAGATGAACTTGCATTATTGTGTTCTTCCTGATGGTCTATATTTCCCCCCCCCCAAATCCTTTGTGATATAAAGCTTAGAATTAAATTCTAAGACTGTACTGGGGGGAGGGGTTGACTGGTCATTGTTTTCCCAATATTTAAAAGTTTGTCACACATAATCTCAAGAAAGAATTGTGGAGAGAGCATGATTTTCAGGAATTTTTAAACTTTATTTGGGAAATTTGAGAACATTTACATGTTAGGCAGAGAGAGAGAGACAGGAAAGAGAGAGAAAAGAGAGAGGGGAGAGAGAGAGTACAACAGGGAGAGAGAGAGAGGAGAAAGAGAGGGGAAGAGAGAGAGGAGAGAGAGAGTAAGACAGAGAGAGAGGGAGGGAGAGAAGCCACCAGAGCTCTTACTCACATGCTGATGGGGCTTTCACCTCAGGCTCAGTGAGAGAGAAAGAGAGAGGGAGAGAGAGAATGAGAGAGAGAGGAAGAAAGAGAAAAAGAGTGGTAAAGAGAGAGAGTGAAAGAGGGAAAGAGAGAGTGAGAAAGAGAGTGTGAGAGAGAGAGAGACAGAGAGAGAGAGAGAAAAAAAACGCAGAAAGCAGCTTACTGACGTGGTGACCTAGGCAGAGCTTCAAGCCACGCACACAGGTCGCCCTTCTAACACCCAAGGCTTGACTCCACCTTTCCAAGCCACACCTGTCACCACTCCCATTTGCTGGGCAACTTTTTCCTTCCCCCAAACACACCTGTGTTCCTGGGGAATATGTGTTCTGGTGTAGTGCCACCTCCAGGTACTTATTGTCCCTCAATAAGACCAGGTGATGTGAGTTTCTCTGCATAACTAGGTCTCTCCAATATGAACAGTATATATATTGTTAAAAGGTTATTCCTCTTTGACTTTTTCTCCATAGTAACTTAATTTGTACTTGTTTGATTATAAATTAATTTGTTTAAAATTGGGATATAAGACAACAGTTAGATACCACTTCTCTCCTGTGAGAATGTCATACATCAGAAAAGGTAGCAGCACCAAATGCTGGAGAGGTTGTGGGGACAAAGGAACCCTTCTACACTCGTGGTGGGAATGTAAATTGGTTCAACCCTTGTTGAAAGCTGTTTGGAGAACTCTCAGAAGACTGCAAGTGGACCTGCCCCATGACCCTGTAATTCCTCTGCAAGGAGGAGGAATTATATTCTAAGGAGCCAAACACACCCACCCAAAAGGATTTGTGTATAACTATGTTCACAGCAGCACAATTTGTAATAGCCAAAACCTGGAAGCAACCCCGGTGTCCAATAACAGATGAGTGGCTGAGAAATTTGTGGTCTATGTACACAATGGAATACTACTCAGCTACTAAAATTGGTGAACTCACTTTCTTCACCCCATCATGGACAGAGTTTTTAAGAATTATGTTGGGAGTTGGGCGGTAGCACAGCGGGTTAAGCACACGTGGCGTGAAGGATCCCGGTTCGAGCCCCTGGCTCCTCATCTGCAAGGGAGTCGCTTCACAAGTGGTGAAGCAGGTCTGCAGGTGTCTATCTTTCTCTCCCCTTCTCAGTCTTCCCTCCTCTCTCCATTTCTCTCTGTCCTATCTAACAAAGATGACAACAATAACAACAACAACAATAACTATAACAACAATAAAAAAGGGCAACAAAAGAGAAAATAAATTAATATATAAAAAAGAATTATGTTAAGTGAGCTAAGCCAGAAACAGAAGGATGAATATGGGATGATTCTACTCAGACAGAAGTTGAAAACAGGAACAGAAGGGAAAACAAAGCAGAACTTGGACTAGGGTTGGTGTATTGCACAAAGCAAAAGGCTCTGGGGTGCGGGGGTAGGTCCAGGTCCCGAAACATGATGACAGAGGAGGACCTAGTGGGAGTTGAATAGTTATGTGGAAAACTGAGAAGCATTACACATGTACAAACTGTTGTATTTTACTGTCGACTATAAACCATTAATTGGATTTTTTCTTAATTGAATTCCCCAATAAGGATCATATAGAAAGATAATAACATTATGAAGTCCAGTTAGAGTCTAGAGAATTATGATTCAGGCTATCAGCTATGGAGGGTGTGTGTATCTGGGTTGTAGGAAACAATGAAAATGATAATTTTTTATCAATATTTCCCAAGTGATTCTAATGGGATTGATAATCGCTCCATGAAAAATAAATAAAAAAATGTTTCACATAAGCACGATTTAAGACAATGCCCTATCATGGCAAGAGCTAGCTGTTCAGCCACTCAGCAATTTGCTGTCTCAGGAGAAACATCTGAGATACATTTTGAAGCTTCAGACAGCAAAACTTATTACAGGCATTCATTTTAATTACAGATAATAATTCTTCTCGTGATTCCTTTTCCTGATGTCATCTGGGATGTGGTACAGCAGAAAGACTACTGGAATTGGATGTAACTAGGCCTTGAGTTCAATCCCTGGCATTGTAAATGCCAGAGTGGCACTGTTTCCCTCACACTTTCTATTTTGTGCTCATAAGTAAACAAAGTTGGATAGAGTGTATTGCACCAGAGCAAAGAACTCTGGAGAAGGAGTGGAAGGGAAGGGGTGGAGAGAATCAGGGTCTCACCACATGATGCTGGGAAGAGACCCAAGTTGGGGCTGAGAGAGTTCTGCATGGGGAGGTGGGAGGTTATCCCCCCATGTGAACAACTGCATTGTAAACCATTAACCATCCAGTAAAAATGTTAAAAAAAATTCAAACCTTCCATTGCACTGCCCACCTAAGTTCATGTGGTTTGAATGTAATGCATCCATTTTTTTTTCGATCAGTTTGTCCCAATAGCCTCTCATTTCAGTGAGAAAAGAATTTGCTAAAAAGAAGAACAACAAAGATTAATCATGTTTAATGCACAAAGAATGGCTTGTAGTGCTCAGTACAAAATTCAAGGACAAATGTAGCACAGAAATACAAAATTGCCAAGTCTGACAAATGTTAAGGACCTAGCTTAGATACAGAGCATAAGATTTGGATGCTTCAGACTCCTAGTTTGCTTTCTCCTGTACTGGAATGAAGTTCTGGCTTCTCTCTCTCCTCTTTTTAAACTTAAAAAAAACAACTTTTATTGGATAGAGAAAGACAGAAATTGAGAGGGTAGGGAGAGATACAGAAGGAGAGACAAAGAGAGACACCTGCAGCACTGCTTTATGACTTGCAAACTCCCCCCCACACTGCAAGTGGGGACCGGGGGCTTGAACCTGGGTCCTTGCACATTGTAACGTGCACTCAACCAGGTGCACTACCACCTGGCACCCTAGCTTCTCTCTCTATCCCCTGAAATAAATAATTCTTTACAAAAAAGAAAGAATTATGGAGAATACTATTTTTAAACAGTATATTTTAAAATCGAGGATGAAGCTTTTTTGAGTCTTTTTGAACACCCTAACATAGCAAGTGTTGTATTTGGTGTGTAAAGTTGTGTTGATGAATGAATTTGACAGGTTATATGCTGTGTCTTCTTGAGTAATAAAGAACTAAATGATAGGATCATATATGTTAACATATAATACTAGTTTCCCCCTAATCATTAAAATAATTTTTTGAGCTTGATGATTTGCCAGGGAGTGGTCTGGGTTATAGGAACCAGAAAATGAGGGGCCGGGTGGTGGTGCACCTGGTTGAGCCCACATGTTACAATGCACAAGGACTCTGGTTCCAGTCTCCGGTCCCCACCCATAGGGGGAAAGCTTCAGGATTGGTGAAGCAGGGATGCAGGTGTCTCCCTGTCTCTCTCCCTCTCTATCAGCCCCTTCCCTCTCAATTTCTGGCTGTGTCTATCCAATAAAGAAAGATAATAATAATTAAAAAACCTTGGAACCAGAAAATAAATAAAATTCATCCTTAGCTATGCACCAAGTGTGAGGATAAAAAATACTCCTAAAATCTTACTATTTTGTAAAACAATGTAAAACACCACATACATAATTAATTCTTAGCCTCCACAGGGTCCCAAGCTTAGATGCAGAGCCAGACATAAAGATATAATAATTATATAGTGTGATGTAAAAGAATAGTTTTTATAAGGTGAATGAAAAGAGAAAGGTGAAGAAAGACTTTTCTCATATAACAGAATAAGGATGACTAGCAAATTGGGCACCAAGATATTTTCATACTTGCAATTAACTTCACCTCAGTTTCCCAGAAATAATATAGAATTAACTATATGTAAGACATCAACAAAGAAAAGTGATTATTTTGATCATTGAGAAAAATCTAGAGTATAAGAGATATATTGCTTTTTTAAATTGTTTTTATTTATTTATTGGATAGAGACAGCCAGAAATCAAGAAGGAAGGGGGTGATAGAGAAGGAGAGAGACATACAACTCCAACACAACTTCACCACTTGCAAAGGTTCCCCCCTGAAAATGGTGACCAGGAACTCAAACCCTGGTCCTTGCTCCTTGTAGCATGTGTTCAGGTAGGTACACCACCACCTGGCCCCGATATATTATTTGCATTTGTGAGACAGGGAACTGAAGGCATAGCACTGTGTGAAGGTTTACCTGACTATTACTCATTTGTTTGTTCAGTCAGTGATTTAAGTATCTATTTTTAGTGGCTATTTCACAATTATAGTAATTTTGAGCTTAAGATTTTTCTGCAGCCCACCAACTTTTAATTTTAAGGAAAACCACAATATTTCTTCCCTATCTTTTCTTCTATCATTGTCTCATTTTATAGAGCCATTCTACCTTTCTTTTTTTTTTACTAGCCCTTCAACTCCACGCCACAAATCACTAACATTAATTTCCCCTTGTCTTTGATTAATTGTCTGCTTTGTTATTCAAGCATTCCATCAACATGAATCATTAAGGATTCCTTAACAATTTCCTCCTTGTGTTTAATCTGCTTATTAAATGTGTTTACAATTATTCTTCTACTTTCATCATGCTACTGACTTATTGCCTTTGACTTTACTGATTTATGGCTGTTTCTTAAAGGGCTTCTCCCTCCTCAAGCTCTTTTGAACTAAATGCTTTCAGATATAATCAGCTTGTCCATACGCTAGGTCTTTATTGAGTAACTCAACAGTTGTAGGATGAAGTCATTGAAAATATGTACTGTAAAACACCTTCCTAATGTTTTCTGGATGTAGAGACTAAACAGATTGTTAGAGAAGTAAAGTATACTAGATGTGTGCTTCAGGCCATTAACACATGAGACTAGTAGACAGGGTCTGGTGAAATAGGTCACTTAGAGAATGTGCTGCATTGATATCTGCAGAGACCGGGTTTAGCCCATGTCCCTACCTCACTTTAGTCCTGTGGTTTCTTTCACTTTCTGTCTTTTTATCTCTATAAGGAATAAGGAAAGAAAGAAAGAGCAAGAGAGAAGAAAGAAAAAAGAAAGAAAGAAAGAAAGGAAAGGAAACAGGAGAAAGAGGGAGAAAAGGAGAAAGAACAAAAGAGGAAAGAGAAAGAAGGTGAGAAGAAGGAAGGAAGGTAGAAAGGAAGGAATGGAGGAATCTTCAAATATATCTGACATGGAGATCCCTTATTATTATTTATTTATTTTTAGAATTAGAGTTTTTACAAAACCACAGGCAAGTATGATTTATATTTCATGGTTTCTGTAACCACATATCCCTTTGTTAGCTTCATCATGAATTTTTGCAAAGTCACTCAAATATAATTTACATTTCATCATTTTTATAGTGCTGTGTGTCCTTCTGTCAGAATCATCATGTGTACAGCACCTTTCTGCCACCACCACACAGAAGCTTGAGGTGAGCTGCAGTGACTCCTAGACCCTTGAGAAAGTGGCTGCGTATTATAATGGACAGGAATGTTCATGCTAGAGTTTATGCCTATCTGATTTGAATAGGTATATAGTCCCAACATTACAAGAACCAGAATACGTAAGTAAATTATGTTTGTATATATTTTTTTATTGATTTTTATTAGCCAGGTTAGTCAGTGACAGCTTGCATCTTGATATAACAAAGATTTCCTTCATTTCTTCAGGAACTAAAGTAGGTTTCTCTAACTTTGTTTTTGGACTTTATTTAGAAGTAGGTAAGCTAGTTACAATTCTCCCTTTTTTATTGATATATACTTTTTTGTGTGTCTCTGCAGCAATAAATATCTTGCTGTTTCAGTGAAAGTGCAAATATAACATTAAGAGGAGAAGTTATTTTCTAACATATACTGTAAACCAAGTCCTTCAGGTTAGATGTAATAAGGGACAAGCCAGGAACACTTGGAGTCATTGGCGACGTTAAGACTATTTACAAACATTCTGGTTACCTTGTCCCAGGCAGAGAATAAGATGACACATCTCTCTTCTTTTGTAGTGTTATGTAGCATCTTGGGTGACATAGGTTACTACTGATATTAGAGTAAGAGTGGAGAATAGACTCTTTTTTCTTCTGCAAGTCTGTGTGGAGAGAAAGCTTCTGCTAGCTCAGGCCTTAAAGGAATAGGATCTAGACACCATATGTCCATCTACCCACTTGACCATGAAGGAGAAATAACTGCTTTGCGAATGCAGAGCTTGGTTCTTCCCATCATATCATGTTGACTATGACAAATGGTAGAGACAGACTTAGCTTGGTGGTGGGAGTGGAATGCAGACATCTATCATCGGGAGGTAAAAAATTGCACCCATGTGTCAAGGGCTTTCCTGTAAAACATTATTTTTCTAATAACATGATTTAGAAACAAACAAACATAACTACCCAAATATTTTCTTACCTATAAAATAGCAAACAAGAACTAGGCAAAATGATTACCACAATGATTTGTAACTATTAATTTATGGATTTACAAAAAATAAATTGTGAAAATATTTTTTGCTATTTGGAAAAAAATTTAGTCACCGATATATAACAAATCAATGATCATTTAAAATATTTATTTTATTATTTTTTAACCAGGTCAATGAAATCACTTGCTTGGATAGTATACTACTTTGAAATGCATATAACCCAGGTTATATTTTTATATTGATTTATATTTTTGGTTGTATAACCTGGCTTTCATTGCACTGAAGGAAACTTTCTGTCTATATCTGAAAAAACAATTATCAAACTTAGCCATAAGCAAAGTTTTCTGATTTCCTTATCATTGCGAAATAGTTTGAGGTTTCTCTTTCTGGAGAGAGAGAGAGAGAGAGAGAGAGAGAGAGAGAGACGGAGGGAGGGAGGGAGAGAGAGGGGGAGGGAGGGAGAAGGAGAGAGAGAGAGAGAGAGCTGTTTAGGTCTGATTTGATTTACTGTCAGCCTGTCTCTAAGCTATGTTTCTTTAGCATAGCTGTATGTTTCCTCAAGAAAGGAAGTAAAATACTATACTTGGTGCAAAATAAAATACAGTCATCTGATATTCAGTTGCGATTAAAAAATTAAGCATAACTTCAAATATTCAGGGTGAAATTTAACAACAAAATTGGCTTTTTAGATGACCAGCCGAGATATTATTCTTAGAAGTATTGAAATATTGCTTGCCACTTTAGCTATAAACTAACATACAGGGTCACAAACATTTATTTGTAGGACATAAGCAATAGGGACACAGAGAAGAGTATTAAACTGACCTTCAAATGCCGTCTGTAACTTCTTTTTCACGAAAAATCCTTAACATTTCAAAAAAAGTTATTTCTATAATGAAATGCTGAAAGAAAGGTATTTCCTTTGTATTCATCTTCCCTCTTTTCTCTGCATGTGGATTCCTTTTTTTAATTGTTATTTTTTAAATATTTATTCCCTTTTGTTGCCTTGTTGTCTTATTATTGTAGTTATTATTGTTGTTCTTATTGATGTCGTTATTGTGGGATAGGACAGATAGAAATTAGAGAGGAGGGGAAGACAGAGAGGAGGAGAGAAAGACACCTGCAGACCTGCTTCATCACTTGTGAAGCAACTCCCCTTGTAGGTGGGGAGCCAGGGGCTCCAACTGGGATCCTTACACTGGCCCTTGAGCTTTGTGTCATGAGCTTAACCCCTGTGCTACCATCTGATTCTCATCCTGCGTTTTTTTTTTTTTATAATACCAGATAAATATTGTGAATTCCTTAGTTAAATTGGGCTTATGATTAAAAAATAACGAGGCTTCTATCTTGCAGAGGGGCTGGCAAACATTTAAGCACAGGATCACGTGTCAGTTTGCTAGAGTTTTTATAGTAAAGTATCAGAAGTTGTGTGGTTTGAACAGCAGGAATTCATTTGCTCACAGTTCTGGAGACTGATATCAATGTTCTATCAGTTTGACGTCTCTTTTGAGGTTTCTATCTTTTGCTTGCATCTTATACTTCTATCATATCCTCTTACAACATTTTCTCTTAGGCTCATGAGTCTACCTTCTTGGTGTCTTTTAGAAGGACACGGATTCAATTTCATGAGGGTCCGACCCTATGATGTCATTTATCTCCTTGAAATTCCTATCTCTCCAAATGCAGTTACATTGGGGGGCTTAAAAAATGAATGGTGGGTGACATTACCACCTAGAACAGGCCATGCAATAACACTTTGAGGTAATGGGCCCACAAAGTCTCTGTTAGAAATACTCAACTCTCCCATTATATTGAGAAATCATCTACAGCTAGTAGATGAATACACACAGCTAAGACTGTCAGCTAATTTCACATCAGATATTTCAAAGAGTAGAAAGGATTGGCAGGGTACATTCAACGTTCTAAATTCTCTGCCCAAGAATATTTGATCCTGCTAGATTATCAAGCAAGATGAAAGGAGGTAAGATTGGTTTTTTTTTTTTTTTTAGACGCGAAGAAGCTGAAGAAATTATCATCACTAAATGAGACCTGTAAGAAATAATTGAGAAGAGGCCAGGTGGTGGAATATTCAGTCAAACAAACATATTATCATGGGCAAAGACCTGGGTACAAACTCCTGCCCCCACCTGCAGGAGCGGCAGGGAGGGCTTTAAGAGCAGTGAAACAGTGTTACAGGTATCTCTCTTTCTCCCTTTCTATCTTCTCCTCCCCTCTCTGTCATATCAAATATAAGATAAAGGAAGAAGGAAAGAAGGAAGGAAAGGAGGGAGGGAGAGAGGAAAGAAGAAATACTGAAGGAACTCGGAATGAAGACATAAAATGGTTTCACCCATGGGGGAAACAACCCAAACCAGAAATCTATGAACTTGGACAGCAAACTGAGGTTAACAAAAGGTTGCATCATGGCCGTGTGTAGGAGAGTGTTTCAGTGGACTTTAGTGCAGGAACACCAGTGATTTGGTGGTGATGGCAGTGTGGTAATACATTTTGAAAAAGAGTTAAGACATAAAGTAGAACAATAACACGATGCCAACCTGACTTTCCTGGACAGACCACCTACCACGTGTCTTGGAGCCCCACCTCCCCAGATCCCTGCCCCACTGGAGAAAGAGAGAGGTTGAGAGTATGGATCGACCTGCCAATGCCCATGTTCAGTGGAGAAGCAGTTACTGAATCCAGTCAGTATTTCTATTTTATAAATAAAAATAAAACATATATATTTCGAGAAGGTGAAACATTTTGTTTCTGAAAATTCTAATAGGTTTGCAAACAAGGTTACCTCAACACAAATAAAAGCCACTATTTGAAAGAAATGTGGAAAAGAATGAAAACATACTCTGTCTATGACTTTAAACAAGGACTGAGACACCGGGAGTCATGAGCAAGGCAAAAGTTTTACTTCTATATTTAAGGGTGCAAGCACTCCAAGGGCAATCTTCAGGGCCTTTTATATATTACTAGGACATAGGGACAACCTACCCTTTTCCCATCTGGTGAGAAGGGAATTGGCTCACAATCTAACCATGTTCAGGAAAAGGGAAGGGAACGGATATGGGCCAGGGGTCTACTATAACAGGAAAGGAAGAGTGAGGAGGGGGCTGGGAAGTCTAAGCTAATTTTGAAGCAAAACAAGGCATGGTTGTAGTCACATAGACGTGTAAGGGTCAGAGGTCTGTTGTCAGACTGGATTGATAAACATCAGTGAAAAGGCTACAACCAACTGGGCCATTTCTCACAGAAATAAAATGGCCATTCTTGAGTTTTGGTCAATCCAAAAAAAAACAAAAAAACAAAAAACCAAACAGTGACTGTATTTGAATAGGCCATAAATTGTCAAAACTAAATCTTGATAATGATTAGTAATTCATGGTGACATGCCTGGCCTTGAATTCCAAGATACACTTTGTTGAAACAAAACAAAACAAAGACAAAAGCAAAGGGTGAGTATTTCCTCATCTCTCTTCATGGGAAAGGAATTCATTAGATAGCCTATTATCAAGGAAGGGATGAAGCAGTTATCTCATGGTTTCTTTTATATTCCATATCTCTAAGTCTGGAGTAACAGTCTCCATTGTAATGTGGTAAGCGTAACATACCAGCTGTATTATTCAGAGCTCTTTATAGCTATTTTAAAAGAGATTTCTTTCTTTCTTTCTTTCTTTATTTATTTTTAGCTGTCAACCATTATGATGACTATAATTTTTGGTTTACTTTTGTATCCATGACAAAGAAAGTGTTGGACTGAGGAGGAACAAATAAAATTAGGGATTTATTTTGTCTTTAATTTTAAAAAAAAATTTCTTTATTGGGGGATTAATGGTTTATAATTTATTGGTTGACAGTAAAACACAATAGTTGGTACATGCGTAACATTTCCTAGTTCTTCACAAAGCAATTTTAGAGCTTTATTCTCTTTCTGAAATATTTATTTGAATTTAAAAGTGTCAACATAAAATACATGTTTGATAGTTCAAGAGACTCTCAAAGGAGGTGAAACAGTTTTGGTTCTTTCTTTTGAAAATAATTTTCTAACATGGAAGATTGTCAATATATCTTAAGAAATACTAAAATCAGGCCTCAGAAGAATATTTTAGATTTTATAAATTTGATCTTGTGTCCCTTGTTACATATTTACACTTGTTACATATTTTGTGTTGAACAGGGTTGGCAGTATTGGATTTTTTTTGAGGAGGGTGTACTATTTAAGAATACAAAGCATGAGTCCCAAAAATCTTTTAATAAGTACAAAAGAAAAACATATTCTCTATTTTTAAAATTATTCTTACCTTTTAGTCACTTCCCTACATCATGATTTAGCCTGTTACAAAAACTTAATCATATTTAATAAAGACAGTGTTTCAGGCTCATCAGCATCTCATATTTGGATCTACCCATAAAATTTCACTAAAGTTTAAAGCCATATAAATGAAGTCTAGCATGGAAAAAAAAAAGGTTTATTTGTCTTAGTAAGAATCTTAGGGTGGGAATAGATAGCATGATCGTTATGCAAAGAGACTTTCATCCTGAAGCCCCATTCAACTCTTACACCACCAGAAACTATAGCAGAGCAATTCTTTAAAAAAAGACTGAGTCTTTTTAATACATAGGCTGAGTCTTTGATATGTTGACTCTCTAAAAAGCCTAGACCAGGGAGAACAGAAGCAACTGGTGGCACAGCTATATACAAATAATGTCAAAGAACATAAATTATGGTGATGTTGGGTATTATACAGCAAATCCTAACAAAGGGATTTTTTCAAAGTTAACCCAATTACCAAATAATGCGATTATAACAATATCTGTTGTCTTCTTGAACCCTAAGACAGCAGGAACCTCTCATTTCCACTATAGAGCTTATATTTCCCTGAGTCCTGGAACCATAGGGTGGGGCTCACTTTCCTGTATGCTTCTCTCAATTCATACTAAATAATATCGGCATCCGCCGATCCCAACCTAATCACGCGAGTACCACCTCAGCATGCTTTGCTTCAGACTATGTCCAGAGACTTCAGGTGGGGAATGACAACCCTTCAGCTTCATTACTCAGGTGAGACTTTTCCTTTCATAGTATTCTCTAATTCCATCCCAGGTGGTTCACTTCCTAACAAAGTCCCCAAACCTAGATATAGACCAGGTCCCTTGAGATAGAGCGTATGTTCACACGTATCCATAAACTAAGGCAAAATATATACCTGAAAGCAAAAGTACAAAATAGTCTGCAGTGAGTACCCCCCAACACTTCATCTGCACTATTCCAGCCTTTAGGTCCATGATTGCTCAACAATTTGACTTTGTATGTTAACTCTCTTTTGAGTCACCAGGTTCCAGATGTCATCAGGATGCCGGCCAGGCTTCCCTGGACTGAAGACCCCACCAATGTGTCCTGGAGCTCCACTTCCCCAGAGCCCCAACCTACCAGGGAAAGAGAGAGGCAGACTGGGAGTATGGACTGACCAGTCAACGCCGATGTTCAGCAGGGAAGCAATTACAGAAGCCAGACTTTCCACCTTCTGCATCCCACAATGACCTTGGGTCTATGCTCCCAGAGGGATAAAGAATGGGAAAGCTTAAGTAGGGCACCAAAGTAAAAATCCTGTGGTGAGGGGTAGACATGTAGCTTCCTGGGCCAGTGGGGGGTGGGAGTGGGCGGGAGGGATGGGTCACAGTCCTTTGGTGGCGGGAATGGTGTTTATGTACACTCCTAGCAAAATGTAGACATATAAATCAGTAGTTAATTAATATGAGAGGGGGAAATCAATTGTATGTCTCAAAGTTTCTCAAAACACAAACTGAATCTTTTTAATATATAGGCTATGTATTTGATATATGGACTCTCTCAAAAGCCTAGACCAAGTAGATTAGAAGCTTCCAATAGCACAGCTATATACAAGATACTGGGTACTGTACAGCAAACCATAACAAAGGGACTTTTCAAAGTTAACCCAATTAACAAATAATGTGATGATAATATTAACTATCGATTGTCTTTTTGAACCCTAAGACAGCAGGAACATCACATCTTCACTATAGAGCCCCTACTTCCCCCAGTCCTAGAACCCTTGGATAGGGCCCACTTTCCCGTATACATCTCCCAATCCAAACCAAATAATATTGCATCCGCCGATCACAACCTAACCAAAGCAACAATTGCCATCTCAACATGCTTCACCTCAGACTGTATCCAGAGACTTCACGTGTGGAATGACAACCCTTCAGCTTCATTACTCGGGTGAGACCTTTCCTTTAATAGTACACTCTAATTTCATCTCAGGTAGTTCACTTTCTAACAAAGTCCCATAACCTAGATATACACCAGTTTCTGTGAGAGAGAGCTTATGTGCACACGTATCCATAAACTACTGCAAAATATATACCTGAAAGCAGGATTACACTAGAGTTTGCAGTGAGTACCTCCCTAACACTTCCTCTCCACTATTCCAAGCTTGGGATCCATGATTGCTCAACAAATTGTTTGGCCTCATATGTTAACTCTCTTTTCAATCACCAGGTTCCAGATGCCACCAGGATGCTGGCCAGGCTTCCCTGAATTGAAGACCCCACCAATGTGTCCTGGAGCTCAGCTTCCCCAGAGACACACCCTACTAGGGAAAGAGAGAGGCAGACTGGGGGTATGGACCGACCAGTCAACGCCCATGTTCAGCGGGGAAGCAATTACAGAAGCCAGACCTTCTACCTTCTGCAACCCTCAACGACCCTGGGTCCATGCTCCCAGAGGGATAGAGAATGGGAAAGCTACCATGGGAGGGAGTGGGTTATGGGGATCGGGTGGTGGGAAGTGTGTGGAGTTGTACCCCTCCTACCTTATGCTTTTGTTCACTAATCCTTTCTTAAATAAAAAATTAAAAAAAAAAAAAAAAAAGAATGGGAAAGCTATCGGGGGATGGCATGGGATATTGAGATCTGGTGGTGGGAATTATGTAGATTTGTACCCCCCTTATCCTATGATTTTGTTAATGTCTCCTTTTAAAAATAAATTTAAAAATTTTTTAAAGTATCTCTTGGCAAAAAGCCTGTGTGTGTGTGTGTGTGTGTGTGTGTGTGTGTATGTATGTACCCTATAGCAGGAACCTTTGGAAGAGTGAAACAGAGTTCTAATAACAAGGTTATATAAATTAAGGTATCATTTTTGGGCTTGCACATGGGAGCAAGCAACTAGGCAGCGCAGCTTGTCCTGTGGATTAGGTTCAATCTGCCTAATTTTCAGAAGGGGGCCTGGTAAGTAAATGACTAAGTATTTATTCCAAATGATCTTTAACAAGGGTAAGCCTAGATTAGTGAAATCTAAGAAAAAGAAAATCTGGTTTGGACTTTACAAAGGTCTGTATACCACAGCAAAGCCATGTCTCCAATGTTGATATAAATCATGGAAGATTAGCTGACACACAAGGCAGTGAGTGATTTGGGTGTGTCTGAGTGAAAATCTAAGGCATAAAGCAAAACACAATGTGCTGACTTTGCTCCTACCCCATATTGAATTAACTTCAAGAGTTACTCACCTGGAATAAAGTTAAAATGATTTGCTGTTTTACAATGACTTTTATCCTAGTGTTTCCTAAGTATAATATGTAGATGATTTCACTCTAAAAAAATAGAAAGAATAGATAATGAAGCAGAAGGAAATTTTATTTTATAAAATTGAATAAATTTTATTCAATAAAATTTAATACATTTTATTTTATAATTTTATTTTATTTTATAAAATGACTAACATTTTTTTATTTTTTTTTATTTAAGAAAGAATTAATTAACAAAACCATAGGGTAGGAGGGGTACAACTCCACACAATTCCCACCACCCAATCTCCATATCCCACCCCCTCCCCTGATAGCTTTCCCATTCTCTATCCCTCTGGGAACATGGACCCAGGGTCATTGAGGGTTGCAGAAGGTAGAAGGTCTGGCTTCTGTAATTGCTTCCCCGCTGAACATGGGCATTGACTGGTCGGTCCATACTCCCAGTCTGCCTCTCTCTTTCCCTAGTAGGGTGTGACTCTGGGGAAGCTGAGCTCCAGGACACATTGGTGGGGTCTTGAATCCAGGGAAGCCTGGCCAGCATCCTGGTGGCATCTGGAACCTGGTGACTGAAAAGAGAGTTACATACGAAGCCAAACAAATTGTTGAGCAATCATGGACCCAAAGCTTGGAATCGTGGAGAGGAAATGTTAGGGAGGTACTCATTGCAAACTCTAGTGCACTTCTGCTTTCAGGCATATATTTTGCAGTAGTTTATGGATACATGTGAACATAAGCTCTCTCTCACAGAAACTGGTGTATATCTAGGTTTTGGGACTTTGTTAGAAAGTGAACCACCTGAGATGGAATTAGAGTATACTATGAAATGAAAAGGTCTCACCCGAGTAATGAAGCTGAAGGGATGTCATTCCACACGCAAAGTCTCTGGACACAGTCTGAGGTGAAGCATGTTGAGGTGGCAATCGTTGCATTGGTTAGGTTGTGATCGACGGATGCAATATTATTTGATATGGATTGGGAGAGGCATACAGGAAAGTGGGCTCTATCCAAGGGTTCTAGAAATTGACTGAGTTTGGAGTATGGCACCAAGAAAGCAGAAGTATACTAGAGTTTGCATCACCAGGTTCCAGGTGTCATCAGGATGCCGGCCAGACTTCCCTGGATTGAAGACCCCACCAATGTGTCCTGGAGCTCAGCTTCCCCAGAGACCCATCCTACTAGGGAAAGAGAGAGGCAGACTGGGAGTATGGACTGACCAGTCAATGTCCATATTCAGCGAGGAAGCAATTACAGAAGCCAGACCTTCTACCTTCTGCAACCCTCAATGACCCTGGGTCCATGCTCCCAGAGGGATAGAGAATGGGAAAGCTATCGGGGGAGGGGGTGGGATATGGAGATTGGGCGGTGGGAATTGTGTGGAGTTGTACCCCTCCTACCCTATGGTTTTGTTAATTAATCCTTTCTTAAATAAAAAAAAAATTAAAAAATAATAAAATAAAAAGATTAAAAAAAAGTTAATAAAAAAAAAACAAAAAAAACTATAAATACTTTGAGTGATATCTAAGTAATTCTGTATTAAGGTTTAAATGCAATTTTTAAAAAATCACATTAATTTTAGGTTTGCTACACCTCCTTCAATGTCCTAGAGCATTGAGACTACCGTGAGAAGGAAATGTCTTTTTTTTTTCTTAGCTTTATTTCTTGTTTTTATTTTTTGAATTTTAAAAATTGTTCTGTACTTAACTGTTGGATAGAGACAGTCAGAAATTAAGAGGAGAGGAGGACAGAGAGGGAGAAAGAAAGGGAGAGAGAGAGAGAGGACTGCTTCACGACTTGCAAAGCTTCCCCCCTGTAGGTGGGGACCGGGGTTCTAACTTGGGTCCTTGTGCATTATAACGTGCTCAACCAGGTGTGCCACCCGCCCCCCCAGCTTTATCGTTAAGCTTACTTGGTTTGGTAAAATTATGTCCCCTTCCTGCATTTCTGTTATGATTTATTGTACCTTATTATGGTCCCTTTATCAACTTGTAGTGAATTCTGTTCATTTTTGTGATTTACATGCACACAAACACTCAACTCACTTGTTAGAGTGCATGCCTTACCATGCATGAGGCCTTAGGTTTGAGCCTTGGCACAAAGGATTATCAGGGAGAACTATGAACAGCTCATGTGGTGCTCATATGGATAGTGGAGTAGTGTCGTGTCTTTTCTCTATCTGGGAAAAAAAAGGAAAAAGAAAAAGAAAAGAAAAGACAGAGAGTTTGAAGTTGCAGAAGCAAAAAAAAACCAAAACCCAAAGACAACATTCATGTTTGTTTCCCTTCAAACCTCCCTCCAGCTACCTCCCTATTTACACTTGTATTTATTTTAGCAGAGTCCTCAAAGGATTGGTGTACATACTGGGGGTTTTACCTCTTCTCTTATCATCACTCTTAACGCCCCCCCCCCCAAATAACTTTTAGTTGCTGTATGTAGCTAACAATCTTTGATTGCTGTCAAACCCCAAAGAAACTTGTCAGATAACAGCCTTTTGCATCTGGTAGCCAGCAACCTCTTGCCCAATATGATCTATACTCTCTACCAAGACAGTCACCACAGCATCCAAGACTCAAAATCCTTTCTGCCTGCCTCATCGCCTGGCACTTGGACAACTGACAAACTGAAGTTTGTCTAAAAGAAGACACTTCCTCTTTTGTTCCACACCCAGACTCTTTTCTGTTTCAGTTTATATTATGAATAACCTAATTAAATTGTGAAGGGATTAATTGACCACCCAGCTATTTAAAAATTATGAACTTAAAGAAACAAACTACTAATAGGTGCTTTTAAGATCTGGGTTTTTTTTTTTATGTATCTTTTTAACTGGGCCACTTGACAATAAGTTATAATCATTAGTGCACTTCACCTGTAAACATTATTAACAAAGATAAACACATTCACCCAAAATGACAAGGGATTTTCCACTGAAATAATATTATTAGGTAATGTGAAAGCCCTTACATGAACCCATGTTATCTTTTTTTTAAAAATATATATATTTATTTATTTTCCCTTTTGTTTTCCTTATTATTTTTTATTGTTGTTGTGGCTATTATTGTTGTTGTTATTGATGTCATCGTTGCAGGTGGGGAGCTGGGGGCTCGAACTGGGATTCTTATGCCTTTCCTTGAGTTAAGTGCACCACGTGCACTTAAACATGTGATCTTTAAAAAAATTACTTTATTTATTTATTTATTTATTTATTTATTATTGGATAGAGACAGAAATTGAGTGGGGAGGGAGAGACAGAGAGACAAAGATAAAGAGAGATATCTGCAGACCTGCTTCACCACTTGTGAAGATTTTCCCCTGCAAGGGCTTGAACCCAGGTCCTTGTGTACTGTCATGTGTGTGCTTAACCAGGTGTGCCATTACCTGGCCCCAGAACCCGTGTTATCTTTTGTACTCTTGTTTCTGGAACTGAGTCATGTCACAATCATCCATCATAAGTAGATATTCAGAATGTTTTTGGTATATTTTGAGTTGTGTACTAACCCACAACATACCAGTTTTAAAACATTTTCGTTACCCCGAAATGTTCCTGCAGTGCTACAAATCTCTAGCTCTTAACTGATTGTTAATATAATTTCATTCTTAACATATCTGCTTTTCTACAAAAAAATCCTTTGAATGAAATGAGAAAGAACGTACTCTTTTGTGCTTGACTTCATTCACTTGGCATAAGGCTTTTAAGGCACATTCATGTAGTTACATAAAATATTAGTTCATACACTCCTATTGGTGAATGTCGTTCCATTGCTTGGATACTCATTATTATTCAGGAATAAATGCTCTTTTAAAATCTAGTAATTCTTGTGGTTGTGTAGTGGTATATTAGTATGATTTCAATTTCTATTTCCTTCAGATGAAGTAAGTTGGTTACCTTTTAATTCAGTTAGCAAACATTTGTACATATCATTTGGTGAAATGTACAAATAGTTCACCACTTAAGAATGCACTTTTTTATCTTCTTATTTAATTGTAAAAATTCTTAGTGTGATCTCTATATAAGCCTTGTATCAGACAGATGTTTTGCAAGTTCTTTTTTCTTTTTAGTCTGAGATTTACATTTTCTTTATTTTGATAAAGGCCACATTTCATTTTTTTTTTTTCTTAGATCCAGACTTTGGTGTCATTCATCACTGTTCCTTACTTTTGGAAGTCATTGGGGTTTTCATAAGCTTTATCTTTTAGCCTTGGATTGGTTTGGTGTTAATGCACCAAAGCAAAGGACTCTGGAGAATGGGGACAGTGAGAAGGATGGGTGGGGTGGAGTGGGGGAGAGGGGCTTTCAGGTACATGATGACAGACATGATTTGAGTATTTTGCAGACACATATTTTGGTGAGATGAGAAACTGCACCCCTTTGTCAACACTATACTATAAACTATTAATATCTCAATAAAAATAAAGAAAATAGAACTGTATATCAAATCTGAAGCTTCAAGTATTTGCTCTTCTTAGCTCCAATGTTTATTTTATGTTCTTATGAAAGAGGGAGAAGGAAAAGCAAAGTCTCTCTACGTATTGATGGCGTTGGAGTTCAGAGGCCCCTGGTCATCTTCCCCTAACATTTATTCCTCTCTGGGTGTATGAATGCAAGTTTTTTTTTTCTAATGGTTTGCAGAATTGGCTTGGGAGTTCTGGCTTCTGTAATTGCTTTTCGCTGAACATGGACACTGGCAGATGGATACAGACCCCCAGTCTATTTCTATCTTTCCCTAGTGTGGTCGGACTCCAGAGATCCAGGATACATTGATGAGGTCGTCTGCCCAGAAAGGTCAGGATGGAATCATAGTAGCATCTACAACTTGGTGTCTGATAGGCCGTAAGCTATAAAGCATGGCAAAATGTTTAATAAACAGGAACCAAAAAGTAGGAATAGAGCAGATGAGATTAGGGATCCTGGGGTGCAAAGAGTCTAGGAAGTCTATTTTAGGTATGTTCCTAGAGGCTCATGTCTTCAGTAATTTTTGTCCAAGCTTGATAGCTAACAGGTAGGTAGACAACAAATATTGTCTGGGAAGATGGTGTCAGAGATGTTTTAGGGCAGAGAGTAGCTCTCAAACTTGAAGAAAGAAAATCATCTGGTATAATTGAACCGACAATGTTATAGACAGAAGGAATGCACTTGACCGGCGGAGTTACCTCCCTTCACCCAAATTTACCAAGCTTTCTTCTAATTCTATTCCCTTTGCTTGAAGATATTTCCCATTTCTTTCTGGGTCCTTTTCACTCTTCATGAATCAGCTTCAATGTTTCATTCTCAGAAAAGATTTCTCTCACAACCCTGTCTAATGTAGTACTGCCCATACCTTAATTATTTTTTCCATTGTTACATCACTTAGCCTCGTCTTTAATACCATCCCTTACAACAGGTGACTTTATTGTTTGTTTCTTTACTTTTATTATCATGTTATCTATTCATTCTGCCTAGGCAGGAGAAAAACTCCTATTCACCATTGCACCACCAATTCTTTTACAAATGCCTGTATCTGCTAATATTTCTATCTACTTACCTTAGTTGTTCAGAAGAAATTAAGTAAGACTTAGATCTTTTTCCAGTTGAGGGTTGAGAGAATTCTTCAGACACCTATCATGGAGAGATGAGAAATTGTATCCATTTATCAGCAACCATACCACAAAACAATTAAACAATGAAAAACAACAGAAATAAAAAATAAAACACACATCTACAAAGATATTAAGTGAGAGAGAAAGATATATTTCCCTTAAAGTGCGTTGTTGATGCATGTTATAATCAGAAAGACACACATATTCTCCCTTCTCTTTCTCTCTCTCTCTCCCCTCTCCCCCCACTGCTCTAGTTTCTCGTAGACATTGTGAAAAATATGGCTGTTACTGGAGGGAAAGGTGACAAGGACGGGGTGGAATGGGGAGAGGCACAGGACATAGTGGCACCAGAAATTTGGTTGTGGGTATGGAGAGGCATATATCCTTACAGAGATGGGAAGCCATGCTCCTGACATGTTTTTAGATAAGTTTATTTTTATCAGAAAGGTCTATATGTCTACATATATGTTGGTTTCAGCATTTAAAAATAAAGAAGTCCTGTAAGAACAACTACATTGATATCTCGAAAAAAAGAACATGATTTTTTCTAATTATTCTTACTGCTTCAGCTGTACTGACATTGGTTAATAAAGTGGCTTCAGATTTTCATTTTGGACAAAGAAAATGTATAAAACAAGAATGATTTCATTAAAATACTTTTGAATTAAGAAGATAGAAGTAAGTACTTTGCCCTTCAATCTTTTATTTAATAACTTACATAATGGAATTCAAATAATTCACTATAGATGGTGATAATCTAGGCATTGTAACCTTGGAATACCGCTTTAAACTCATCTCAACAAAGAAATATCACATAGGAAAAAGAACAATTTCATGTTAGTTCATTACCTGGGAAACTCAAGTATTGTAGCTATATTTCTAAAAGTCCACATGCATGGTGGGTTTTTGTTGCCTTGTTTTTGTTTTGTTTTGTTAACATTTTCTGCTAAGGAAAGTTTAAGCATTTTTGGATCACTTAATCTCTTATCTCTTAAAAAAATAAACTTCCTATCTAGACATTAAAAAAAAATCTTCGTTTCTAGGGAGAAAAAAATATGAAGCTGCAACTTAGTGACTACTAATTCATAGAATCTATAAATCAGCTGGAGTAGAAAAATAATACATATCATTTCTAGCGCTTACAACTACCATAAATAAAAATTTCATTTTCTGGTACTGACAACCTGAGTTTCCACTATGCTAGTGAGTCCTCATCATGTCACTTGCTCTTTATGACTAAAGTAAATATTAAAGCCCACATACTTGATAGATCCGCAGTAGTCTTGTCCTCCCAGCTTTTGAAATGAAATAAGAGTTCAATAAAATGTTGCACTACAAGTCCTTTGTTCAGATGCATACAGTATATCTTTTGCTACATAGAGCATATTCATTTCTCCCAAATGTTTTATTGACCTTGGTGCTTGGGGGCTGGGGGATGATGAAAAAAAAAAAAAGAAAGAGTAGAAACTGATGTGCTGAAATATTTGCAGAGGAATTCAGAAAATATAATGTTGTTTGCACACAATATCAAGAATAGAATTTAATCTGACTTTTTTTTGTATTGTCACAACCAAGATAGGATAGATTAGATTCTAAAACATTCAGTTATTTTTCAGCAAAAAATATAATTAAAGTCTAGAGACATGTAAGCTTGTAGATTTAATTTCTTACAGTGCCTCTTCTGAAATTTGAACTTGGATGCCATCCAGAATTTTTCCCTGTTTCATTTCAAATCACCATTATATATACTGCAGTAGCAGCCATGAAAATCAGCACATCCCCTGCATATTCAGGACATCCAAAAAAGCATTTGCAGATAAAATATGATAGTCAGACTTCTCTTTCTTTTTTGCTTCCGGGGTTATTGCTGGGCTCGGTGCCTGCACTACAAATCCACTGCTCCTGACCGCCATTTTTTTTTTTTTCGATTTCTTGGATAGGACAGAGAGAAAAGGAGAGATGAGGGAAAGATAGAGAGGGGGAGAGAAAGACAGAAGCCTGCACACCTGTTTCACTGCCTTGTGAGGCAATAATCCTGCAGGTGTGGAGGCAAGGGCTCGAACCAGGATCCTTGCTCTCTGGAGAGTCCTTTTTTTCATAGTAGTCACTATAATTCTATCCAGCCTCTCCCTGTAGTGGATTTGTGATCCTAAGGAAATATAATTCTTTTGAGTCTGTGTGGATATTGCTGGGGCTTTACAAATCCAGGCGGACATTTTCTTCTCTTCTCTTTCTTTTTAAAAATTTGTTTCTTTAAAAATCGTTTTACTGGGGGTAAATGGTTTACAGGACAGTTGTTGATGCATGAATAAAGTTTTTTATTTCTTTGCGATGGGTGTGTACACACAAGGCTGATGTTTTCAGATAGAAGACAGAAAGACAGGGAGAGGGACAGGCACACACACACACACACACACACACAGACATGGGAGAAAGAAAGAGAGAGCAAGTGAGAGAGAGTAAGAGAGTGAGAGAATGAGAGAGAGAGAGAGAGAGAGAGAGGAGTCGGGAGGTAGCGCAGCAAGTTAAACACAGGTGGCGCAAAGCACAAAGACCTGAGTAAGAATCCCGGTTCAAGCCCCAGGCTCCCCACCTGCAGAAGAGTCACTTCACAAGCTGTGAAGCAGGTCTGCAGGTGTCTGTCTTTCTCTACCCCCCTCTGTCTTCCCCTCCTCTCTCCATTTCTCTCTGTCCTATCCAACAAAGATGACATCAGTAACAACAATGATGTGAGAGAGAGAGAGAGAGAGAGAGAAAGAAAGACCAGAGTATTAAAGCTTCCTCTAGTGTAGTGGGTGTTGTGCTTTAACCTGGGTGGAATGAATGGTAGAGCAGGCACTCTCTAAAGTAAAATATCTCGCCATCTCAATTCTTACTAATTCTAAGCACATCACTTAAAGATTAATGCCTCTCAAAACCTAGATATAGACCAGGTCCCATGAGATAGGGCAGATGTACACGTGTCCATAAATTAGGGCAAAATATATACCTGAAAGCAAGAGTGCACGATAGTTTGCAGTAAGTCAATAAATGAAGCAAGCAAGTAGAAAGACCTAAAAGGACACCATAAAGTTCCTGGTGAAATAGTTTCTACTTAGATCTAGATATCCTCCTCACCTACTTCCTATTACATTTCCCCCAGTCACTCCAAAGCTAACCTTATCAAAGTAAGGACTGCAAAAGTTGAATAAGGGCAAAAGTCTGGCAAACTATAACGATGACTCTTTAGTCACTATCACGCTACCCCATCAGTTGGGGCCCTAGTTGGGGAGTCCTGGGATTCCCACACAGATACGATGAGCCTAGACCTCAAATAGATCCCTCTCTCCATTGTTACTGGTCATCTCCATCAGGAACAGCATGGTGGACCCCTTTGGGGGCCCCCATGGGACCTTGCCCTCAATGTGGATCAACAATGGTAGAGAGTGTTCCATCCTTCAAAGGGGTTGTTGCATTATATACTCTATCTGATGAAGATGGGCCCTGAAATTGGTGAAACACAGAATGTTCCTACTGATGACCACAGAATGCAAGTTTGGACCTACAGGGATGCAGAGGTCACACAGGCTCCTGTGCTGAATATGGGCCCCAGATCAAATCGATGGGGTTTACAGTCAACAATATTTATACACGTTTCCCATATTTGGGAGCTACTGTCTTCCCTGATCCAGCTTTCTAGCCTTTTTTCCAGCCATGGCATAATCTCCCCAGACAGTAACCTGGGTCCACCTGCATATTAGATTTGAGGAACAGGCAAAAACTAACAAAGCCATGGGCCCTTTGGAATATACCTTAAATAGACCTACTAGCTATTTCCAAAACAGAAACCACAAATTTTCATCTGCAGTATTCCAGCCTTTAGATTCATAGTCATGAATCAACAATTTGTATGGCATTATATGTTAACTCTTTTTCAGCCACCAGGTTCCAGATGCTGGGCAGATGACCCCACCAATGTGTCCTGGAGCTCTGCTTCCCTAGAGCCTCAACCCACTAAGGAAAGAGAGAGGCAGGCTGGGAGTATGGATCGACCTCTGAACACCCATGTTCAGCAGGGAAGCAATTGCAGAAGCCAGACTTTTCACCTTCTGCACCCTACAATGACCCTGGGTCCATGCTCCCAGGTATAGGAAAGTTACCAGGGGAGGGGGCAGAATTCAGAGCTCTGGTGATGGGAATTGCGCCCCTCTTAGCCTATGGTCTTGTCAGTGTTTCCATTTTATAAATAAACAAATTTAAAGAAAAGATAATATCTCACTTTAAGTATTACAAAAATTTTACTTTCTTTTTTATTCTGCTTTCAATTTTATTTATGCTTAGTGAATCTTCCAATCTCTTGACTAAAAAACAAGCTATCTTTAAATTTATGTAACATTATTCATTGAGGAAATGGTTATTGAGTACTTACTATGTGCAGAGCAAAATATTTATGCATTGCTATAGATAGTCTTGTAAGTAGTAGTATCTTGGCAATAGAACTAACAGATAAGCCATCTTCTTGTAATATATGAGTCTAATTGTTGGGTTCTTACAAACAAAATCTAGACAATGGTAAATCTGTTTTGAAGCATTTGTTAGACCTAGTTATGTAGAAGTATTAAATAAAAATTACATGACAATGATTTCCCTATTGCCCAAGTTTGTGTAGGACTCTACACAAATTAAATTCTTATTTTGCTGCATTTTTAAAAGAAATATATTGCCTTCTACCCTTCTCTATGTTCAAAGAAAAAGCAATACACATAAATGAATTCATTCCTCAGCTGGCATCACAGTTGCCCTGAAATTATTTGCATATTATAAAGTCTCATGTGTAGTGCTTTTAAATCCTAGTAAAGTAAGTATTACATTATTGCTTTGTTATAAATTCCAGAAGTCTGTTTTCTCCCTCCCTCTCCCTCTCTCTCTTTCTCGCTTCCTATAACAAAAAACAAACCCATCTCTGAGTGATCAAGCAAAGGAGATATTTGAAGGAGCATGTACTGTCCATTTATCTGTAGCCCTCCCGGTTTCCTAAAAGCAAGCATTATTTGAGGCTTGTTTTGAATCAGCTTTAGTAGAAAACATTTGGCTCCTGCATGTGATTCAAAGCAGTTCTCTGAACAGCTTGAAACCATTAGGGAAGGAGGGGTGGCAGCAAAGTAGAGCTTCAAAGACCTTGCCCAACTGTAACAATACACCACACTCAAAGCTCACAAGTCAACAGTGGAGATGCTGCAAGCAAGGTCAAAGCTGACAATAAGGTCATTTACTTTTTCAAGGTTGTAGAGACCCATTTGTTGGCCTTCAATAATGATTCAAGCAGGCATAACTAGGAGGAAGAAAACAGTAATTTTAAATATCAGCTGCCCTGAAGATGTCACTTACGGTTCAGTTAAGTAAGAAAACAACCAGGGAAAATGGAATGATTTGATTGTTTGCTGAGTGTTGTGCATCTTGTCTGCAATCAATTCCATTCAGGCTCTGAACTTGAAAGTCTTGAATGGGGCTGATTGCAGGCCTGGTACAAAGCATCCTCTGCCTCTCACTTAATTAACAACACAAACGTATACTTTCCTAAATTGGCGTTTCCTAAGTGCAAAAAGAAAATTGCTCTACTTGACCAGTGTCCGTTTTGAGACATTTGTATAATATGTCTTCTTGAACACCCTATACTTTGGTGGAGAATGAGATGATCATTATTTTTATGAGCTTTAATATCAGACTGCCCAAGTTTACATGACAAATTTGCCACAAAAAAACGTAGTTTGGGTCGTTTAATCTGGGAGGGCTTTCTTTTCTTCTTCTAAAGTGTGGAACTAATGTTAACTCTTACCTACTTAACTACCTCTAGCTGTTACCAAAACTAAATGAAATAAAGGATCGCTGTAAAATGATTAGAAATAGTATTTGCAATGTAATAGCTGCAAACTTAATTGTTAACCAATTATACTAATCAAAGTTCCTGTGTACTTAACAACAAACTTTTTTTTTTTCCCCAAAGAATGAATTGATTTCTATAGCTCCATTGCTAGGTGCTACTGCTGATAACTGCCGAGCTAGCATGGGGGTGCCTCTTCCCAGGCGCGTAATCTCTGGGTTGGAGAGAACTCGACCAGAGCCAGCCTGAGTTGCTACTCACTCAGTGTTGCAGGAGTGATGATGGCTCATGGTGGAGTGTCAATGCAATGTCTTTATTGATCAGAGAGCGAAGGCTTTTTTTTATAGGTCGGAGCCAGAAGTGGCAAGTCGGAAACAGAAATGGCTAGGAAAGGGGAGGAGAAAGGCAAAAGGGAGCTGGGAAGGTAGAAACTTCTTTAGCAACTGTTGTCAGGGTTTTAACTGATGGGATTAATACTGCTCTGGAGGCAGGGAGGGTAGAAAGAAGATAGATCAAAGGAATGGAATGGGTGGGGATCTTTCAGGCAAAACAATGATTATGTAGATAGACCATAGTAGCAGTAATGCAGGGTGGAGCAGGGGGAGCTGGCTTAATGTTTTGAGGAATGTGAGGCTCCTCACAATATCCCAACAGATAACATCCTTTGATTATAAAAAGCATTGGTGTAGAGATATTGACCCATCCTGCTCCTCAAAGGGAGCTCAGGGTTTAAACTACTTTCCTTACATTTCTGTCTGAATTAATTGGACGGCAACAGTACCTTCTAGCAGAGTACTGAGTTTGAGCAAGGCTTCATTGTGTGTTCTAGTTTACTTCAGCTCCTGATAATAACTAGAACCCTCCTGAACGAGGGCTTGTGACCTAGTGAAAGATAGATTAATTTTCCTTGATCTGAAATATTTTTCTTTCAGATTTTTTGCTGTTAAAATGGGGTTGACATACTGATTTTTTGGTGATCCAAGTTTTATATATAGGAGAGCCTAAAACACCTGCTAGAGAGGTATTTTGTGAACAGCAACCCTCAGGTAGCGATGAGAGCACAAGATTGTATTATCATAAGTTTCGTTAAAGAAATGGACATTTTCATGAACTTTTAATGATAATACATACTGATGCAAGTTTTTGGAGAAGACTGATTAGCTGTAGCTAGCAAAATGTTAAATTCAGGGAGTCGGGCTGTAGCGCAGTGGGTTAAGCGCAGGTGGCGCAAAGCACAAGGACCGGCATAAGGATCCCGGTTCGATCCCCGGCTTCCCACCTGCAGCGGAGTCACTTCACAGGCGGTGAAGCAGGTCTGCAGGTGTCTATCTTTCTCTCCTCCTCTCTGTCTTCCCCTCCTCTCTCCATTTCTCTCTGTCCTATCCAACAACGACAACAACAATAATAACTACAACAATAAAACAACAAGGGAAACAAAAGGGAATAAATGAATAAAATAAATATTAAAAAAATGTTAAATTCAAAATCATTTGGCCTCGAAATACGACTTGTTAGAGAATTTATCTCACAGACACATTGATTCAGTGTGCAAAGATTCAGATATGTGAGTGATTATCTGATCATAGTAGTATTAATTATAATAATGTGAAACTGGAATGTGTACAGTTTACAGAAGTTCTTTTGTTTTTAATTTTTATTTATAAAAACAAAACACTGAAAAAAATCCATAGGATAAGAGGGGTACAACTCTACATGTTTTTAATTTTTATTTATAAAAAGGAAACACTGACAAAAACCAGAGGATAAGAGGGTACATTTCCACACAATTCCCACCACCAGAACTCCTTATCCCACCCCCTCCTCTGATAGCTTTCCTATTTTTTAACGCTCCGGGAGTATGGACCCAAGGTCATTGTGGGATGCACAAGGTGGAAGGTCTAGCTTCTGTAATTGCTTCCCCGCTGAACATGGGCATTGACAGGTCTTGATCCATACTCCCAGCCTGCCTCTCTCTTTCCATAGTGGGGCAGGACTCTGGGGAAGACGGGCTCCAGGACATATTGGTGGAGCTGTCTGTCCAGAGATGTTCATTTGCCATCATGGTAGCATCTGGAACTTGGTGGCTGAAAGTTAACATATAGAGCCAAACAAATTGTTGACTAATCATGAACCTAAAGGCTGGAATATTGTAGATGAAGATTTGGAGATCTCTATTTACAGAAGTTCTTCTGTACACAAGGTATGGAATATTAAGTATTCATCTGGGAGCAATGAGACAGAAATGTATGTACTTACATGGCACATTTAAACTATGATCTTTAAATTAATAAGAAAAAGCAGATTGCTACACTTCTGAAAATGTCCTCAGCAATATGGTTCAAATATTTCATCCAGCAACGATGACTAGAAGTGGACAGTAACGAGCAATTGTAAAAATGCTTCTATCTTTTCTTTCTTCTTAAAAAGAAAAAAAAGAGATGTCCCAGCATAAGGATCTGGGTTTGAGCCCCCTGCTCCCCACCTGCAGGAGGGTCACTTCACAAGCAGTGAAGCAGGTCTGCAGGTGTCTGTCTTTGTCTCCCCCTCTCTGTCTTCCCCTCCTCTCTCCATTTCTCTCTGTCCTATCCAACAACAACAACATCAAGAATAACTACAACAATAAAACAACAAGGGCAATAAAAAGGAATAGATTAATTAATTTTAAATTCTTTAAAAAAAAAATCAGAGATGTACAGAGAAGCTAGCATATGAACCAGCTGATCAAGTCCATGCTTCATCCCGACCCTGATTTTACATTCTTAGGGAACTGGAACAGTGCAGAGGGCATGAAAATGGCCCGAAATCTTAACTCTGTTGCATATTAGCTGCGTGACCTTGAGAAATTTATATTAAATTTTTCATATCTATCAATACAAGCATTAGTAGCTACATCATGGAATTTCTGTGAATATCATATGAAATAAAACCAGTCGTGTTTATTTCAAAACCAGGTACACCATAACCCGCTAGGGATTTTCTTGCTGTTACTCTTGTTTTCTTGTGTTTTGTATCCATTCAGATATGTGTATCATATGAACTTCTGAATCCAGATTATAGGAGACACGTGTTCACTTATATATTTTACCAGCTCAGGTGAAACTCATCCAAGGTCAAATATTTTTCCTCTTGATCAAAACCTTCTCAGCTCCACTGCTTAAAAGGTCTCTCTCCTCTCTTACCCTGGTTCTCTCTGTCTTTATCATAAATTAAAAAAAAATTAAAGTGGTGGTGAACCTGACACATGATTGAGCTTAAGGACCCGGGTTTGAGCCCCTAGTCCCCACCTGCAGGGGAAATTTTGTAAGTGGCGAAGCAGTGCTACAGGTGTCTCTCTTTCCCTCTCTCCCGCTCTCTTTAAATTTTTTTATATTGTCTTTATTTATTTATTGGATACAGACAGCCAGAAATTGAGAGGGGAGGGGAAGATAGAGAGGGAGAGAGACAGAGAGACAACTGCAGCCCTGATTCACCACTTATGAAGCTTTCCCCCTGCAGGTGGGGACCAGGGGCTCAAACCTGGGTCCTTTCACACTATAACATGTGCGCTCAACCAGGTGCACCACCACCTGGCCCCTTCTCTCTCCCTCTCTATCACCCCTTTCTCTCTTGATTTCTGGTTCTCTCTATCCAATAAATAAATAAAGAGAATACAAAAAAATTAAAACATTGAAGTTATTTACAATATTATATTCTCTTCCCCTCCTCTACATTTCTCTCCGTCCTATCCAAGAATGCCGACATCAATAACAACAGCAATAATAACTACAACAATAAAAAGACAACAAGGGCAACAAGAGGGAATAAACAAACAAACAAATAAAAGTATTTAAAAAAAAGAAGTGAAAACCTTAATCGAAGAAGAAACAGGCTCACTGGACAAAAGGATAGTTTGCTTATAGGGTAGGGAGTGTATGCTTCTGAAACCATTTAAGAGTTCCGTGACGCTGGAGAAAGTTCTGGTAGTGTTTTGCCTCTTCCTAGCAGTCTCATTCTATCTTTCTATCTGAAAACTGAAAAATGAAAAAGTCACCCCAGGACAGATGAAATTGCGTATGTGTGAGATCCGGTACCGCAAGTCAGCCAGTGGCGCAGTAAGTCTGGGTGAGCGGATGGCATTTATCCCGAGGAGGCTGTAGCCTAGTAGGGTTGGATCTAAGTCAAATGTGTTTTGGGATTGTCAATATACAAATATAGAGATTGAAGAGAAATAATTGACCATTCATTTAGGATCAAAAGTTGAAATTCAAGATACACAGTTTCAGGTAGAAGCCCAAAATGTGCCCCAAAGTGGGACAATTTCAATAGCTTTGTGGGAAGAATAAGCAGTGAAGGAAAACAGTTTATTGCCATTAACGACACTTACACTATCCCTGTCCACACATTATAACTTACTGGTTCTACTATTTGGCAATCAATTCATAAATAGTACACCTCTTAATCTGGATGACTTCTCAAATAATTGTTTGCTTGACAGCTTCTTAAAACTAAGTCTAGGGGGTTTGGGAAATGGCTTAGTATGTGCTTTGCATGTGTGAGACTCTGGGATCCATCTCTGATACCCCATAAACATAAGGAAAAAAAACAGAGCATAATAAATAGTGTTCTGGTTTCTCTACCCCATCCCTGCTCTGTGTTATGAAAATACACACACACATACACACACACACACACACACACACACACACACACACACCTCTTTGATTCAATTCAAATGTCTTTGACCCACTTCAGAGGAAATAGTAAATAGAGTTTTTCTATAATGGTTATGTGCTTCCATTTTAAAAATGGTTCCACGGATATTAACTTTTCCCAGAATGAAGAGGGACTGAGATTGCACATGAAAGCTCTCCCTCTTTGTCTCTCCTTTTTTCCTTCCCCCTCCACTTCTGTGTTTGTAAAATTATGAGAGTAGAAATGGGGACAGGAGGGATTGGCAAATACTTGGGAAAGACAAGGACAAAATGCAGGGCAGTAGTGGTAATTCATAAATATATATAAAGCAACTTCTAACCAAAGTTTTATCACTGTCTTAGACTGAAAGGGTTGCTACTAGCCTTCGGTTGCGAGAAAAGGAAGTCAAATCTTGCTTCAGTTCCTCAAATGAGTCCTTAGAACATCCAACCCCAAAGTTCCCTGCTGTTTATATCGCTTCCTTTAAAATTACCATAATAACCACAACAAAGAAGTATGTATTTAATAATATTCATATGCAGTTCAGATTGTAGCAAGCAGATTAGTGACTAATTCTGAGACTCAGGTTGACAGATCCTCAAAAAGATTTTGGAGGTGATGTGTCAGGCTTCAAAGCCCATTTCTACTTTAACACAGCAGGCTTCTGCCTAGCAGGATGGAACTGCCTGCGGGCAATAGCCCCCCACCCCAAGTCCTAGAAGAAAGAAGGAAATCTGCATTCAGATGAAGATTTGTTTATAACCTAGCTTCAGTTCTTCAGCCTAGTATTCCCCAGAAAGTTGTATAATGGAAGATAAAAGTGAATTTGAGATAAACACAGGGAAGCAAAACAGTGTCCTGGTATTAAAAGTTGTTACATTAACCAATATGTCAGACCTTAAAAACAGCATATGTACACGAGTATGAGTCCTCAAATTTCTATTTCTATTAATTTTTAGGCTAACATTTGCCACATTTTGATAGCTCTTCTTTAGAGCATTTCATGTCACTAAATGTTCGGAAGCTGCCAGCTTTGTTTCCACACTTGCTGAATTTGTTCAGCAGTCCAATAGGCCTGACAGTCACAGGGGACAGACCACGTTTCAGGTCACTGCTGCTGGAGACTCTAAAGTCTAGCACGGAGATGATTTATTATTTCTGATGACTAATTACAGGGAGGTTTGTGTTTCATGGGTATTTTGATGGGTGGCTTTTCAGAGATATCACCTTACTGAAATGCCTTAATACTTCAACCTTTGTCAACACTTAAAAGGTATTCCCTTTCCTTGCAGGGTTAAGGATGATAAGGAAGTGGGGCAAAGTGTTTATATGGTCAAGTTAATGATTTCCTAGAGAGAAATTAAGAAGGGTTACAAGAGAGTTGGCTGATCCCAAGATCTGAAGGATTAAGACCGAGTCTAGAGCTAGGTTTATCAAGTCCTAGGTATTTATTTGGAGGAAGTTGGTGGGAAGTATATATCATAATATGAATGTGATTGTGTTATCTTGATTATGTTAGATACCTTAGGAATACTGTATGTCAGGGACTTAGAATTGTCCCCTATACTTCTAAATCAAAAATTTCAAAACAACAGATTGTTAGATAAAGAAAAAGAAAGGCTTATAATAAGAATGCATATAAAGAATGGGATTACCTCTCGAGAAAAACTGGTCATGAAGTAAGTGTTACCTAGGATATTCCCAGCTGTGGCCATGGACTGTGAGCTCAGACATGGATGCAGAGATCACACAGGCCCCTGTGCTAACTGTGAGTATGTGTACGGGCCCTGGGTCAGACTGGTGGGGTTACAGTTGATTGTATTTATATAGTTTCTTCAAATTTGGGAACGACTCTCTACCCTGATCGAATTTTTAAATCCTAGTTTCAACTCTGGCATGGTCTTCCCAGAGAACATTTTTAGTCTACCCACAGGTTAGTTATGAGGCTAAAGGAAAAATTACTAGTCACGGGCTGCTGGGAACAACATATAATAGACATCTTAGCTTCTAGTCTTCTTAAAATACCTGTTCCCGTCTTCCCCTTGCTTTATAGTTGCTGTTCAGTAAACATTTTGTTCTGCTTTATATCTTACTGCCTTTCAGCCACCAAATTATGGATGGTACTATGATTTTATCCTGCACTTCCTGATGACCTCACCAATATGTCCTGGAACCTCACCTCTCCAGAGCCATACTCCACTAAGGAAATATAGAAAAAGGCTGGGAGTATGGATTAAGCTGCTAACTCCCATGTCCAGCAGAGAAGCAAAATTATAAAAGCCAGAACTCCCACCTTCTGCACCCCACAAAGAATTTTGGTCCAGGGGGCAGGTGGTGGCAAATCTGGTTAAGTACAAGGACCCAAGTTCAAGCCCCTGGTCCCCGCCTACAAAGGGAAAGGCTCATATGTAGGAGGCCTGCAGGTACCTCTCTGTCTCTCTGTCCCTTTGTAGCTCCCTCTCCCCTCTCAATTTCTCTTTCTCTATCCAATTATACATACATAAATGGCAATATTTTAAAAACATGTTAAAATAATAATTTTGGTCTGTACTCCCAGAGGGGTAAATGTTAGGGGAAGATGACCGGAGGTCTCTGAACTCCAGTTCCATCAGGATATAGAAATAGAAGAGGAAAAAAAAATCTATATGTGAAAGTTGATTAAATTAGAGAACTATTATCTTGAAATTAATAAAAGTAGACTTATCTACAAATTAAAAAAATAATAAAGAATGGGTTTACTGACATAAAATAAAAGTGAAATTTATAAGAAAATAGTTTGAATAAAGCATTAAAATTATCTAATTTGATTAGCAACGTTTTACAAATGGAAATCAAAATCATTTTTGATAAAGTTTTCTTCCACTAATCTCCAAAGACTTCTGTTCTTATTTCTCAACTTCTGTCTCTGAGTGAGATCATCCCGTATTCATCTTTCTCTTTCTAGCTTATCTCATTTCACACAATTCTATGAAGCTTCATCCAAGGTGAGGTGAAGAAGGCAAATTTATTACTCTTAATACCTGAGTCATATTCCACTGTGTATCTATACAGCAACTTGCTCAGCCAGTCATCTGTTGTATATATACTCCACATGTTTATTTATTATTATTATTATTATTATTATTATTATCTTTATTTCCTTATTGGATAGGGACAGCCAGAAACTGAGAGGCCGGGTGGTGGTGCACCTGGTTGAGTGCACGTTACAGTGCACAAAGGACCTGAGTTCGAGCCCCCGGCCCCCCTACTTGCATGGGGAAAGCTTCACAAGTGGTAAACAGTGCTGCAGGTGTCTCTCTGTCTCTCTCCCTCTCTCTCTCCCCGTCCTCTCAGTTTCTGGCTGTCCCCTATCCAATCAGGAAATAAAGAAAATAAAAATAAACATAAGGGACCATCTATATATGATATTGGAATGCAGAGTATGTATACAATGTGTGCATACTATTAAATGACTTGTACATATACATACATCTATTTCCATGCATACACATATACACACATAATATTTATTGTCTGTCTTCTTGCAAAAAAAAAAAAGCCAAATAAGCTTCAGGATTGCAAGGACCTTGTTTATATTTACATGTCAAAAGGTGTTAATAATTATCAGTTAAATAGATGCAGAAAATCTTTCAATTTGGTTTTTCTTTCCTCGTGCCTGAATAACAAGCACAAGAAAGGCTGGCTTATTTCCTGATTACTTCTCCAAATGCATGATGTGACCTTCACGTATCGCTCACAGTGGAGAGACTCGGGATTACAAAGAGACGGTACAATTGCAGTTTGTATGAAAGACTGACAAGTACTAATACTAGCTTTGAGAGAACTTAGTAACAGAATGTTATTTGAAAATTCAGAACTTCATAGAATAGAGGCACTTGAAGTAGAGATGGTGTGATTATTTCATTAGTATTGAAGATTTTATGCAGTGAGATAGGTTGTCCTCTGATTCTAAACAAAAATGAATCTTTTATGATCTTTCTAGATGCTAATTTATAGTTGTTTCATTTCTTTAGTCATAGGACTTAATCACGTCTGTAACACAAATGTTTTTATTTAAGTCTTTTACCTAGGGAGTGAATAATAGACAATACGTTATAATTCAGGAGATGAATCTTGTACCATTCTGATTAAGAAAATAGTACAAATAAGTGAACTATACTTATTATAGAGTTTACAATACAAGTAGAAGATGGTAAGAACATAGAGCAAGAAAAAAATGCTGTGTCATTCCACAACTTGCATGCAATGTTTCTATCAATAGGAAAACACATAAAATAATAGTGAGTGGCATGGAGAAATTAAGATGGAATACAAGTAAGACAGACTTAAAGAAAAAAGAAAAAGAAAAGCCAAAAAACTCTCTGTAGGGAGGTTGAGTCGGCCTACTCTGCCGATTGAGGCAGACTGGCCTTGAAATGAGAGCAGCCTAGAATGTTCCTGGCGATGGCCATCGACTGTGAGCTCAGACTGACAGGGACGCAGAGGTCACACAGGCTCCTGTGCTAAATATGCATAGATGTGGGTCCAGATTCATGGGGTTCATAGTTAATGGTATTTATATGCTTCTCTCATATTTGGGAGCTACCATCTGCCCGGATGCAGCTTTTTCGTCCTATTCTCCACTCTGACACCATCTTCCCAGACAATACTTTTAGTCTACCTGCATGTCAGCTATTGGTCTCAGGCATAAACTTCAAAAGTCATGGACTCCTTGGAAGATACCTAAAATAGATTTCCTAGATTCTCCCCACACAGAGTCCCACAGTTTAATCTGCTCTATTATTACCATTAAATTTCTGTTTATTAAATAATTTGTCCTGCTTTATATCTTACTGCCTTTCAGCTACCAAGGTGCAGATGCTACCGTGACTAAATTCAAAAGTCCCTGGGCAGATGACCTTAACAATGTGTCCTGGAACCTCACCTCTCCAGAGCCCTACCCCAGGCTAGGGAAAGACAGAAACAGGCTGGGTATGGATCGACTTGCCAATGTCCATGTCCTGCAAAGAAGCAGTTACAGAAGCCAGACCTTCCACCTTCTTCACCCCATAAAGAATTTTGGTCCATACTACCAGAGAGATAAAAAGTAGGATAAAGAATGGAGGGGATGGAACAGGAAACTCTGGTGGTGGGAACTGTAGGGAATTATACTTCTGTTATCTTACAATCTTGTTAGTCCTTATTAGATAACTAATTAAAAAAAATCCCAGCAAATCAAACTATCAAACTGTTGGTGTTACATATTCAAATTCTCTTGAGAATTAGATTGACAGCTTATGAAAATGTTTTGCTTCATGTCAGTTCATTGGGTATTTAATCTTAATTTTGACCTTTTCTTTTCTCCGTGTTCCTTGTTTTAGACTATATTAGTATAGGAAATAAGAAAAACTTGAACATTAATAACACTTATTTAAAAATTATATTTACTTATACAAAATTATTATATTTATTCATTTGGGGGGCAGAGATAGCCAGAAATCAATAGGGAAGAGGGAGATAGAGAGAAGAAGAGAGACAGAGAGATACCTACAGACCGGCTTCACCACTCATGAGGCTCCTCCCTGCAGGTGGGGAGTGGGTGCTTGATCCCAGAGTCCTTGTGCAGGTGATAAGTGCATTCAACCAGGTGTGCCATCATCCTGATTTAAAATTAACAATACTTCCAATCAATTTAATATCTTAGTTTATTAATGTATTGACTTGACTATTTTAGATAGGTGTATGTGTGTGTGTGTATTTAAGGCATCATTGAAAATGAGTTAAGAGTATACAAAAACATCTTTGTCCGTGACATCATCTCCCCAGACAATAACTTGAGTCCACCTGCATATCAGAGGCCAGGCTCAGGGAAAAAAAAAAAACTAGTATAGTCATGGGCCCTTTGGAATATAACTAAAATAGGCCTAATAGCTATCTACAAAATGGAGACTCCCAAATCTTAATCTCCAATATCCCAGCCTTTAGGTTCATGATTAGTTAACAATTTGCTTAGCTTTATATGTTAACTCTTTTTTTTTTTTCAGCCACCAGATTCCAGATGCTACCATGATGCCAACCAGACCTCCCGGGTCAGAGGACCCCACCAATGTGTCCTTGCTCCTGCCTGACTGCTATGTCAAGAACTTCCAACACTATGTTGAATAGTAATGGTGATAGTGGGCAGCCCTGTCTAGTACCTGATCTGAGGGGAAATGCTTCCAGTTTTTCACCATTGAGTATGATGTTGGCTGTAGGTTTGCTATATATAGACTCCACTATCTTCAGGAATTTTCCATCTATTCCCATTTTTTGTAGTGTTTTGATCATAAAGGGATATTGTATTTTGTCAAAGGCTTTCTCTGCATCTATTGATATGACCATGTGGTTTTTGGTCTTGCGTTTGTTGATGTGGTGGATCACATTGATTGATTTACGTATATTAAACCAACCTTGCATGCCTGGGATAAACCCCACTTGGTCATGATGAACAATCTTTTTGGTATACTGGTGTATCCGGTTGGCTAGAATTTTGTTCAATATTTTCGCATCTATGTTCATCAGAGATATTGGTCTGTAGTTTTCTTTTTTGGTTGTGTCCCTGTCTGCTTTTGGTATCAGGGTGATGTTGGCTTCATTCGCGTCGGGGTGGGTGTGCGAGAGCGCCAGCTATCCTGAGGGAAACTTTGGAGGGAACTAGCTACTAGATGGTTGGATTAGTCTTTCGCCCCTATACCCATGTCGGACGACCAATTTGCACGTCAGGACCGCTACGGACCTCCACCAGAGTTTCCTCTGGCTCGCCCTGCCCAGGCATAGTTCACCATCTTTCGGGTCCTAACACGTACGCTCGTGCTCTACCTCCCTGATGGGGCGGGCGAGACGGGCCGGTGGTGCACCCTCAGCAGACTGGAGAGGCCTCGGGATCCCACCTCAGCCGGGGCGGAGCCCAGCCTTCACCTTCATTGCGCCACGGAGGAAGCGCAGTTTAATATAAATATCTTCACAACATTTCATGAGGATGGCACTTCAGAAAGGAATCAGGTTGATTATCTGTTGCAGTAGCATATTCCCTATATAGGAATATAGAGTTGAGGATATTCAAGTCAATATTACTCATATTTGGATGCTAAATATTATTTACATATCATAAAATACATGCCATATGTATAATGAATATTTAGCAAATACTTATTCAATACATGTCAATACATGTCATATTACATATTACATGTCAATACATGTCATATTACATATTACACTCACATGTATTTATGGCTGACTCTATGTTTATGAAAATAATGTATATCTGTATGAACGTTACATAGACTTCTACTGAGGGGTATAATTTGAAAACAGAATGATGGCGTATTCTGGGAATAACAAAAATCAAACCATAAAAAAAAGTACAAAAAATCAAACCTTAGAGATCTGAACAAATCAATCCCAGGAGTTTGTTAGTAAAAGGTAAGTAATCAGTTGGCTGAGTTCAACACTCTGGGAAGGAAGGAGTGGTACAGAACTGAGTCTTCCCTTCTTCACATGTGCTGTTGTGAGATTTGACTAGGTAGGCTCACTGGCCACTCACAGCAGGGCTTTGGCATGTGTGCTAATCCTGGGGAGTTGTGTCCAGAGGAAGGTTCATTGGGGAGGACAGCATAATGGTTATGCAAAATACCAAAATATTTTTTCATACCTGAGACTTTGAAGTCATAGGTTCAATCCCCAGGCCACTGTAGGCAGAGCTGTATAATTCTCTAGCTAAATACACACACACACACACACACATATATATATCTGGGTTTTAGAAATTTTATCACAGAAGAATTTTTAAATCAATGAACAGCATAATCTTCCTTTGGCTTTTTAAATTGGGATGCAATTGACATAAAGCACTATCCTACCTTGGGTTGCATAACATGATGATTTAATGGTAATATAGAGTGTGAAATGATCTCTACAATAAATTTAATTAACATTCAGCACCACACACAACCAAAGTGCTTTTTTTTCTTTTGATAAGAGCTTCTGTGATAATATTCTCTTAGTAACTTTCAAATATATAACCAATAAAACAAAATTCAATAAAGTTGAATTATTGGTGCTTTTTACAAAAAAAAAAAAAGCATGTTTTTCCTAGTAACATTTTAGAGCTTACAAAACACAAACTTGCTCTAAGCTTTTGGACTTTTTAAAAAAAAAGTCACATTTCACATGACATTTTCTCTATTACAGATTTGACCAGTAGGTGCAGGTTCCTGAATAATACTTGCATATGTGTTGTTACGATTGCGCTTTTTGTGCTTTCAGGAGAGAATTTGTCTAAATTTCCCAGCAAGAACCTTTCTGCCAACACAGTCTTTGTTAGCTTCCACTTACTCCTCTACTTTTACTGATCTATGAGCCAATACAGAAATCACAGCTATTGCTTTTTACAACATATGTCTGGGAAGGTCTCTCACTGCACATGTCAAGACAACGCTCTTGAGCATATGGGAGTTATTTATCATCAAACAGATTTCATAGTAACTGGTGCATCCCCAGGACCCAAATGTATAAAAAAGACTAATTTCCTTTCTCCTCTTAAAAGACAGGGACTAAAAGTGATAAGATAATGGCTGGAATCCTAGTCAACTAAAAGCCTCCAGTAGATGTAGCTCTTGAAGCTTTTACTAAACACTGGGAGAGCATTATGCAGTCTCTGCAGGCAAATGGCAGTGACGACTGAAGGATATTAATAAACTCCTGATCCTTTTAGAACAATATAGTGTGTAGACGTGAAAGCAGCCTCACAGGATTCTCATCCAACCTCTCCATTTACTGAGGCCAAACACAGAATGGATGGCTTGACTGAATTTGGAAATTGTTTCAGCAGAAACCAGGTGTTACGATGACTAGCCCAGGGTTCACTGATCCTAACACCATCCTACCTCACTGAGCAAAACAACAGACATATTGCTTTTTGAAAAAAAAACTCACTGGAATAATTTCTGGTATTTTGTTTTTTGCCACTCTATTTCTCCACTCTACTCATATTTATGATTCCCCCTGTTCTTCTTCCATTTTTTGGGGGAAAGCTATCTGGGCTTGTATGAAGAAGAAAGAGGAAAAGGAAGAGGAGGAAAATAAGAATGAGAAGGAGAAGGAGGAGAAGGACAACGAGGAGGAGAAGAATGAGAATGAGAAGGAGGAGGAGAAGGAGATGACAACGATGAAGAAGGAGAAAGAGGAGAAGGAGGAGAAGAAGCAATAGGAGGAAAAGAGGAGGAGGAGACTGAGGAGGAGGAAGAAGACAAGGAAGGAAAAAAGAATGGCTAGTGCACTACAAGGAATAATTTGAAAAGAATGCCACCAGGCAGAAATTCTATGCTGTGCATGTCACACCTGCAGTGTAGTAGCATTTCCTGCCGGCTACAGCCATATGATCACTTGACATAGAATTAAAAATCAGTAGCTCCCCAAGCGGGGCTGGGTGCCCCCCACCAGGCCCTTGTCACTGACGGCTGAGCTGGAGAACACTCACTCCAGCGAGAGCAAAAATCACCCCTGAATCTGGCCACTATGTTGTGTTGTGTCACTTGCTCAGACCGTGCATGACAAATCCTCAGATGCGTTTGGTGACATTTAGAGAGCACCGTGGACTCTGCCAATATGCCAGGCAATCAGAGTGTGCATGACAAATTATGAAACGCATACTGTGAAAATTATGGACCCTGTCACCGTGCCAATCTGCTGCTGAAAACCTACTGCTGGTAGCAGTAATGTTGGCACAAATTTGTTGCTAAATTCAGTCGTATTTCTAATTCAGTAATGGATTGATCTTAATGGTGAGTTGCTGTATCTGGTTAGGATTCAAACAAGTACTGTGGGCTAATGATCTCACCTACTATTGCAGGAACCGAATACTTTTCCACTACTGTCCTCTGTTGAAAGTGCTTATTTACTTCCCTCAGTACCACACTGGGTTTACACAAGGTTACCTAGATCTAGATCTTGGCCTCCTCAAGGGTCTTCCTGTTGTATATCAGAATACTTACTATAAGAGCTATTCTCACAAGCACTTAAATATTGGAAGTATTTATATGCTCACTGATTTTTTTTTTTTCAAGCCAGAGCACTGCTCAGCTCTCACTTACAGTGGTGCTGGGAATTGAACCTGGGACCTTGGAATCTCAGGCATGAAAGTCTTTGGCATAATCACGAGGCTGCATAACTCAGCCTCTCTCCACTGCATCTTAATGCAGCACACGGTACTATTTTTACCTCTGAGGGACCTGTTTGAGGAGCCCAGGGCAGCAGGAGGTTACTAAGCAGAGGCAGTTCTTTGGAGCTTCACTAAAGATCAGGGCAGCTTGACCAACCATCGTCTAAAGTCATTGCATTAACACACTGGGAAAACTTCTTCACAAACACAAAACAGCACCAGAATTCCAGCAATTCAACAAAAGGATGGGACTAAAGGAACAAACTATCACAAAAATACCATGAACGACCCATTCCTATAGTTATCAAACACTAGAATTTAGGGGGTCGGGTGGTAGCACAGCGATTTAAGTGCACAAGGTTTGAAGCAAGGACAGGCGGAAGGATCCTGGTTCGAGCCGCTGGCTCCTCACCTGCAGGGGCGTCGCTTCACAGGTGGTGAAGCAGGTCTGCTGGTGTCTGTCTTTCTCTCTTCTTCTCTGTCTTCTCATCTCTCTCCATTTCTCTGTCCTATCCGACAACAACAACAACAGCAATGACAACAACAATAATGACAACAAGTGCAACAAACAAAAAGGGGGGAGGATGGCCTCCAGGAGCAGTGGATTCGTCCGAGCCCCAACAATAACCCTGGAGGCAAAAAAAAAAAGAATTTAATTACATATCTTTTAGAATGGATGAGTTTTTTCCTTTTTCCTTTTTTTTTTTTACTTGACTTTGGTACATCATATATGTCCAATTTCATTGCTTCTAGGTTCCAACCTTTACTTTGGGCTTTTTTTTTCCAGGCGTTTTGTTCAGGGAGTGAGAGAGACAGAGACACGAGAGACAGAAAATGAAGGAGATGAGCCTCAGCATCATGCTCTTCTCAGTGCCGTATCTTTCCCATATGGTCTTGAACCCAGGCCTTGAACAAATCCAAACATGTGCCCTACTAGGTGAACTCTTCAACCGCAGAATACACTTTTTTTTCTTTTATTTTCTTAGTGACTTAATAATGGTTGACAAGATTGTGGTATAAGAGGGGTACAATTCCATATAATTCCCACTATCGGAGTTCCATATCTCTTCCCCTCCACTGGAAGTTTCCCTGTTCTTTATCGCTCTGGGAGAATGGACCAAAGATCTTTATGTGGTGCAGAAGGTGGAAGGCCTGGCTTCTGTAAGAGAGTGCATACTTTCTTAGCAGCATCTCACTGACTTATAGGGGAGTCATGGGGCAATTATATTTAAATCCTTACAATAACTAGTACAATATGAAATTATATACAATATTAAATTCTTTTTTTTTCTTTTTTTTAATATTTATTTTTTATTTTATTTATTCCCTTTTGTTGCCCTTGCTGTTTTTTTTTTATTGTTGTAGTTATTATTGTTGTTGTCGTTGTTGGATAGGACAGAGAGAAATGGAGAGAGGAGAGGAAGACAGAGAGGAGGAGAGAAAGACAGACACCTGCAGACCTGCTTCACCGCCTGTGAAGCGACTCCCCTGCAGGTGGGGAGCCGGGGCTCGAACCGGGATCCTTATGCCGGTCCTTGTGCTTTGCGCCACCTGCACTTAACCCGCTGCGCTACAGCCCGACTCCCCACAATATTAAATTCTATATAAAAGTGAGAGCTATGCTTTTTTCTGTGCATATTGTTTTAAATTGATAATTGCTGCTTTGATTTAATTGCCTTAATTTTGGCTAGAATAATCACTCAATTTATTCACTTTATTTATTTAATTTTTTAAAAATTTGAATAAAGATAGGGAAAATTTGAAAGGGAGGGGAAAGATAGAGAGGGAGAGTGAGAGAGAAAGAGAGACAGACCTTCAGCCCTGCTTCATCACTCATGAAGCTTTTCCTCTGCAGGTGGGGACCAGATGCTTGAACGGAGACCCCTGTACATTGTAATGTAAGCACCAGGACACAGCCCCAGCAAAGTTATTTTGCTGTTGTTGTTAATGTTTATTCATTCCCTTTTGTTGCCCTTGTTGTTTTATTGCTGTAGAGTTATTGATGTCGTTGTTGTTGGATAGGACAGAGAGAAATGGAGAGAGGAGAGGAAGACAGAGAAGGGGAGAGAAAGATAGACACCTGCAGACCTGCTTCACCGCCTGTGAAGCGACTCCCCTGCAGGTGGGGAGCTGGGGGCTCAAACCTGGATCCTTACACTAGTCCTTGTGCTTTGCGCCACCAGTGCTTAATCCGCTTCGCTACAAGGTTATTGCTTTATTTTATTTTAAAAAATATTTTATTAATTTATTCCCTTTTGTTGCCCTTGCTGTTTTATTGCTGTAGCTATTATTGTTGTTATTGATGTCATTGTTGTTGGATAGGACAGAGAGAAATGGAGAGGAAGACAGAGGGGGGAGAGAAAGACAGACACCTGCAGACCTGCTTCACTGCCTGTGAAGAGACCCCTCTACAGGTGGGGAGCCGGGGGCTCCAACTGGGATCCTCACGCTGGTCCTGGTGCTTTGTGCCACCGCGTGACTCCCTACAAGGTTATTTTTATTAAGAAGTCATATTGAACATTTGCTAACTTAAAAGAATAATAATGACATTTACTTTTATCACATTGAAAAGTAAATAGGCGCCCAGTGGTGGCACACCTGGTTGAGCGCACGTGTTAACAATTTTCAAGGATCCAGGCTCAAGCCCCTAGTCCCCACCTGCAGGGGGAAAGCTTTGCAAGTGGTAAAAAAAAGTCCTGCAGGTGTCTCTCTGTCTCATCCCCTATTTTCCCTCTCGATTTCTGGCTGTCTATATCCAGTGAATAAAGAGATTAAAGAAATTTAAAAAAAGAAAAAGAAATAGTTGGGGCTGGGCGGTGGCTCACCTGGTTGAGCACAAGATTCAAGGACCCAGGTTCGAGTCCCCGGTCCCTGCTTGCAGGGGGAAAGCTTTGAGAGTGGTGAAGCAGGGCTGCAAGTCTCTGTCTCTCTATTTCCCCCTTCTCTTGATTTCTGGCTGTTTCTGCCTAATAAATAAAGATAATAATAATTTAAAAAGTGAACAGTAGTAACTCCCAAATCAAAGTTCCTGATATCATATTTATGAAGGCATACATAGGTATCTTTCTCTTTTTAATTTTCTTTGATCAAGGTCATCAGATTTGTTTAACTGTTAGTCTATTTAAGTTTTAGATTTTTGTTAATTCTATGTGGAAAAAATCATGGTCGAGAATATGCTTTTCTCCACAGATTTACCTTTATTAAAAAATATTTAATTTATTTATTCATGAGAAATGACAGGAGAGAGAGAGAGAGAGACAGAGAGAGAGAGAGAGAAAGAAAGAACCAGACATCACTCTGGTACATGTGCTGCCGGGGATTGAACTCGGGACCTCACACTTGAGAGTTCAATGCTCTACCCAGTGCGCCACCTCCTGGATCACAGATATATCTTTTGTGTGAAGCCGCTTCCATCAAAATCATAGCATTTTAGAAGCCATACTAACATTTTTATCTGGGGTTAAGTATTTTTTAAAAAGCCCTAATTTAGAAGAGGTTTGGCCAAACCTAATAATTTCAGGATTCAGCGATAGCACCATATGGATATCGCTCATTGTGAATAATGAGAAAGAAATGACAACGGCAACAAAAATGGGACCGGAAGGAGAAGACGTTCCAGCATGGTCCATGGTAAGGTTCTGATTTGTAGCTTCTGTCAATACCAGAAGTCTGGAGATTGAAGCCAAGATCTGCCCTCTGACTCAGAGTGCTTTAGCTTCGATGGAAAGAGGAGTTGACAAGGCAACTTCTTGCCAGCTAGGCTCTCTCAAACTTCAGGGAGTCTGTCTAAACTGTCACTCACAGACTATTCTTTCAAGTAACGTAGATAAAGATTCTCCATAACTGAAAGTTGGAGCAAAGACCGACGAATAAACACAGGTCTTACAGCTAAAATAATGCTAATAATAAAAAGTAGTAAATTGGTTGTATTTAGCAAGCTGAACATTAATTCTCCTAAGTATGAGAGCATTTCTTTTTTTGGCTAGAATGAGTGTCTAGAAGTATGACTGATGCCAACAGAAAATAATGGCAGCACTCCCTCCATCTATGTCTCTGATTATAAAACAGCGGGAGAGATCATTAGGGTAGCATACACGTTCTGCTTTAGGGCATATGTCAGGTTCAATACTGGGAACAGATTTAAGCTTTGCCAAAGATGCCAAGTTCTTCTTCCTGTGACTCCTTCAACAATGAGGTGCTAGGCTTGTGCTGTTGGCAGTTTTGCATAAAGCCGGGGTGGTGAGTGACACAGATGGTGTGAAGAGTCTGACATTGCATATTATTTACCAATCAGAAAATGACTCAGATATTTTATGCGCACAATTATCAAGGGCCACCTGTACCAGTGTGTCCTGCCTGCTTCCAGCTGACAGCAGGAAGAGGGCCTATGTCCATGTAAGAGGTAAACTGTTTTGCTTTTTGGTCTATGCATACAGTTTCCACTATGCCATATTTAGTATTCGGTGTGAGAATTCAGTAACACTCCTCCTTCCACTAGCACTCTGCCTAAAGCCACTTATAAGGATAGAATTCAGCGCTAAGGTTTTTCTTTTTTGGATTCTTTCTTCATGCTGTGGTCCCTGAAATATCAAAAGTTAGTTTGTAAGGTGATTTCTTTGCCAAGCCTCCAAGGACTGACATTAAAAGAAAGTTGCAGAGGACTGTCTAGACAATTTTCCCATGCAGCACAGATTCTGATCTGAAGCTATTGTGGTGATGTTAATCAGCACGTGAAGCAAAGCAGAATTCGTGACTAAAAAATGGTAGAAAAGTTATAGATACTGGCTCATAGATATTAGGAATTCTCTAAGTTTGGTAGTAATTCCTATATACAGATAAATACTTTGCTACTCAGAAAATTACCTGTGTCCATGTTTATACAACTAGTATATATTGTGGCAGAGAAAGCATTCTAATCTACTATATGCTTCTTTTTTTCTAGAGGTTATATGTTGGGTAGTATGCCACCTCCCCCTGGCTTCTGCTTAACCATATGCCTATATAGGGATTTACTGAACCCATTCAAAGCTTTGGTCTATTTACATAAATCACTTTTACATTTACATAAAGCACTCCCTCCAGGGCATTGGTGGTTCAGTGATAGGATTCTCGCCTGTTCCGCCCCCTCCTTGTCACACTCTGATTTTCACCAGTCACTTTTCTCTCTACCCTCTCTATGTCACATCCTGTTTCCACCCTACTTGGAGAGTATAAAAACAGCTGCTCTTCTGATTAAAGACACTTGGAAATTGCTTTCCGGCTCCGAGAGTTCCAGAGTGTATCTCCTGCGGAAGTTAGTGCGGCACGAGTTCCTGATCCCTCTCCCACGCAGCAGCCTGGATCGGCTCCAGTTGAGTTCTCTACAACCCAGAGAGCACTAGCTCGGGAAGAAGCACCCTCAGGCTATCCCGGCAGTTATAAATCAAGACAGAGGGGATTTACACATTAATTTTCCATGAAACACACCTGAAACAAATAATGTTATGATTCATTGACACTTATTTAAAAAAAAATCAATTCAAAGGGCCAGCAAAGTTGTCATATGAATGATCCAATTTCTAGCCTGGTGCACTGGAGGAAGTTTTGGCCCTATGCTGTCTTTCCCTTTCTCCCTCTGTATCTCTTTTTTTTCTGTCTAGAAAAAGTTGACCTACAGTGGAGAAGTTGCAATGATATCTCTTTCTGTCTCTGTCTCGCTCTCTTGTACACACACTTGTTCTGTTTTCATAAAGGTTGACCTCATGTGATCTTCCAAAAGGATTAGTTTTATTCTTGTCACTGCGGCTTCACTACTCTGAATCATTATTTTTTTTTAAGTTTAAAAGTTTACTTCGTATTATCCTTATTTATTGGATAGAGACAGCCAGAAATCGAGAGGGAAGGGTAGAGGGACAGTGGGAGAGAGACAGAGAGACACCCACTGCACCTCTCACCACTTGCAAAACCTTCCCCCTGCAGGTGGAGATGGGGGGCTTGGACTCAGATCCTTGTGCATTGTAACATGTGCTCACCACCCAGCCCCTGAATTGACTTGCTAGGGTAGAAAAAGAGTAACAGAAAAACAAAGTAAATATCCTTTATATGTTTCTTATTGGTCATTTGTATCCATTGGTAAATTATTTCTTCATATTCCTTCCTTTTGCTTAAATAATACTCTTATTTTTCAAATCAGTGTCATGTTATTGAGGGGATGTTGATCTACAGGATAGTTCTCATCACAAGGGCTTATTTCCACATTTCCACAAGAAAGGTATAAGTACATCTCATCCTCTGACAGAGTATTCCTGCTCTACTACATGCTTGCTTTTGCTCACAGTTCCTGGCAGATTTATTTTTCCCCTTTTAACATCAGGCAGAAAGAGAGAGGAGATACCCCAGTCTGGTCCTACCATTCACAGAGTTTCTCCTGGTACCATATATGCAGTGCCTGTCCTTCCACATGGTATAGTGTTTGCTACCTGCTAAACTATTCTTGGTCCCTAAATCTATTTTCATATATATTTCTTTTCCTTGGGGTTTGCTGAACTTCTCAGATATGTGGGTTTATTGAACTCATCAAATTTGAGTAAATTTTTTTTTATTTCTTCACATATTTAAAAAGATTTTAAAAAATATTTATTTCCTTTTGTTGCCCTTGTTTTATTGTTGTAGTGATTGTTGTTGTTGGATAGGACAGAGAGAAATGGAGGGGGGGGGGAAAGACAGAGGGAGAAAGATAGACACTTACAGATCTGCTTCACTGCCTATTAAGCGACTCCTCTGCAGGTGGGGACGGGGGGAGGGGGCTCAAACCTGGGTTCTTGAGCACTGTAACATCTACACTCAACCAGGTGTGCCTCCACTCAGCCCCCTCAAGTTTTCATGACTGCTGGGCTAGCATGGGGGTGCCTCTTCTCGGGTGGGAGCCAGCCTGGGCTGCTACTCACTCAGCGACACGAGGGAGATGACTCAGAAACAGAGCTTGTGGCGGTGAGGCAATTCCATTCTTAGACTAAAATTCTTGATCAACAGCTACTCTGAAAGTCTATCCAAAAGAATATCTCTTGGAAATTCCTCTACAAGAGCTATGGATGCCAATGTTTGTCCTCTCAACTCTACTGCCATATGTACTGCATATGGACAGATCTCCCCTTAGGGAAAGGGGGCTGGGGAGGGCTGGCTTGTGAATAGTTAGGAATATAGCCATCCACTTAATTGATTTATGGTTTATTTAGATCATATCCTTTCTTCTGCTTCCTTTGTGCATATTTCACTAACCTTTTTTTGTTTCTTCTAATTTCTTGAGTTGGAAACTTTGGCTATTAATTTGAGATATTTTTTTCCTTTGTAACTGTATATATGTGTGTGTGTGTGTATCCCCTGTAAAGGCTGCTTTCCTTTTTTGTATAACATTTTTATTAGTGATTTGATACTGATTTACAAAATTATAAGATAATGGGTATAATTCTATACCTTTCCTACCACCAGAGTTCTGTGTCTTATTCTCTCCACTGGTAACTGTATTAGTTCTCCCAAGATCATAGATACGGGTTGACTATTATTCTTTTTAAAATTTTATTATTTTATTTTTTAATTTTTAATTTATAAAATGGAAATATTTATAAGACTATAGGATAAGAGAGGTACAATTCCACACAATTCCCACACCCAGAACTCTGTATCTAATCCCTTCCCTTGATCGCTTCCCTATTCTTTATCCCTCTGGGAGTATGGACCCAGGATCATTATGGGTTGCAGAAGCTGTTCTTTTTTTAACAATTTTTTATATTTATTTATTTATTTTCCCTTTTGTTGCCCTTGTTTTTTATTATTGTTGTAGTTATTATTGTTGTTGATGCTGTCGTTGTTAGATAGGACAGAGAGAAATGGAGAGAGGAGGGGAAGACAGAGAGGGGGAGAGAAAGATAGACACCTGCAGACCTGTTTCACCGCCTGTGAAGGGACTCCCCTGCAGGTGGGGAGCTGGGGGCTCAAACTGGGATCTTTACTGTGCTACTGCTCCCAGACTATTATTCTTGTATCTATCTATCTATCTATCTATCTATCTATCTATCTATCTATCTATCTGTTATGTATGTATATTTCCATTTTTTCTATTGTCCTGGCTTCTCTTCCTTTCTAAGTCATACCTACTACTTCTGAGTATACCCCTGACCCTCCTCTCTCCCCCGCCTTTTTTATTCTTCTCTCTCAGAGAATTCCTGTTCTTAATGGAACAGGAATTCAGAGTCCTCTGGTCATCTTCTCTTAAATTTTACCCCTCTGGGAGTATGGACCAAAGTTCTTTTGGTGTGCAGAGATTGGAGGGTATGTCTTCTGTAATTGTAATTCATAATACACTGGTCAAAATGTTGTCATTCCTTGGTCAATAAACTCAAAACTTTCTGAGTGATATTTTCACCTTCACTTGATCCTTTATGGACTTTCAATGAGAAAACAATCCTTCAAATGCAATCGATAATAAAAAGTTCAATAGTTTCCACACTCAAGTTGGAGAGACTTAAATTTGGTTTCAAAATGTGCATAGTATGGCTATAAAGGGTCTTGTAACAAATTGTGATATAATATATACATGGGTATAAAAAATTCCAATAGTGGCTGAGCAAGTTGTGGCCTACATACACAATGGAATACTACTCAGCTATTAAAAATGGTGACTTCACCGTTTTCAGCCGATCTTTGATGGACCATGGAAAATTCATGTAGGGAGTCGGGCTGTAGCGCAGCGGGTTAAGCGCAGGTGACACAAAGCACAAAGACTGGCATAAGGATCCTGGTTCGAACCCCGGCTCCCCACCTGCAGGGGAGTCGCTTCACAGGCGGTGAAGCAGGCCTGCAGGTGTCTATCTTTCTCTCCTCCTCTCTGTCTTCCCCTCCTCTCTCCATTTATCTCTGTCCTATCCAACAACAACAACAACAATAATAACTACAACAATAAAACAAGGGTAACAAAAGGGAATAAATAAATAAAATAAATATTAAAAAAAAGAAAAATTCATGTGAAGTGAAATAAGTCAGAAACAGAAGGATAATTATGGGATGATCTCACTCTCAGGCAGAAGCTGAAAAACAAGATCAGAAGAGAAAACACAAGTAGAAGCTGAACTGGAATTGGTGTATTACACCAAAGTAAAGGACTCTGGGGTGGGTGGGTGGGGGAATACAGGTCCAAAAAGGATGACAGAGGACCTAGAGGAGGTTGTATTGTTATATGGAAAACTGGGAAATGTTGTGCATGTACAAACTATTGTATTTACTGTCGAATGTAAAACATTAATTCCCCAATAGAGAAATAAAAAAAAAAAGAATTCTAATATTAAACAGTCCCTCCTCTCTTGTGGGTTTTGAAGCTGAGGCCTCCAAATTGGAAAAAAAAAAAAAAAAACCCTCTTCTAGAAGGCTATCATCCACCCTGACTCTGCTGGTGCTTCTTCCTTTCCTCCAAGAGGAAGCTTTGCAGGTAGTGCTCTTTCCACTGGTCTTAATCACTCTGTGAGATAAAGAACTTGGCCTAATTCCCTATGAAGACAAATACCAGCAACCCCTGAAACTCCAAATACACTAAGATCACACTTTAGTTGACACCCTCAGTACTTTTGAATATTTCCCCTTTCATTTGATTCTCTCTGGACTTTCTACAAGAAAATGGTCCTTGAAATTAACCCTCAATCCAAAATACGGTAGAAATTGAACTTTCAAAACTAATTTTGGGTAGACTTACAGTGGATTTAGTTTCAAAAGAGGCAAAGTATGGATAGGAATTAGTTTTTTTTTTTTTGTAGATCCTAATATAATATATACACTTGTTTAAATCAGGAGCTTTAAAATCTCTCTTGTGGGCTCATCTATTAACATCAGTGGAAAGGGTTTTTCTTTCTTCCTTTTTTTTTTTTAAAGAAATTTATCAAATTGAATTTACCAAGTGATCATTTATTTTCTGTTTCATGACAAAGAAATAGTATCCAAATAACTGAAGACATCCATTTCTCTAGTACTTAATGGTTGTTGTTGGAAGTTAACCAAGGAAATTGATTTTCTGTTGCTCCAGTATTGAAAACTTCATTTTAATGAAATGACCTGTCATATTATTGAGAGAATGATTTTGATTTGAAATATTTTGCAACATGCTGACTTTTGTGGACTCTATTACGACCTGTTTTCAGTTGCATTAAAAAGAGAAGTGTGTGAGTGTGTGTATGTGTACCTGAGAGAACAAAACATATATTTGAAATGTCAGTGATCTGAATACAGTTGGTTGATATTTTCTGGAGATGGAAGTGTAATAAAAGGTTGGACATGAATTTTAAAGATACGGAGATAATGAATGACACTGGGACCCATGGAATAAAGTTAAATCTAACTAATAGAAGATCATCAGTATCTGCTGAGTTACACCTGGTTACCAAGTTACTTTGTACACTGCCAGTCACAGTTGGATTAACCAGTCTTATTCCTTTATGTGCTAAGGCTTCACAATTAAAATTTTATCACTTCTTTAACAGGAGACTATTCTTCTGTTTTCACATGCAATTCACCCTTAAAAAGCACACATTTACATATTTCAGGATAATTTCATTGTTCTTTCTAATAACTAAGCTTTCACACCCAGAGGAGCAGCATGGCATGGTATAACTATAGAATTGGGTTGGGTTCCTTTATTTATCTTTAGCATGTCAGCTAATTTGTCTGAAGTGTGCTTTCTTCATCTGTAAAAATTAGAATAGGAACAAAAATAATTTCAAGACGGCTGAATATTTGAAATGCATGTATGTTGTAGTGAAATAGCTTTAGACACTGAAAATTGCTCTCTAAACATTAGTTATAACTATCATTCTAGGATCTACATATCTCCCAAATGAGAGAATATATTATTTGAAAAATAAAACTGGATATGTGTCTTGGTTTTACCTCTTTTTAAAAATATTTATTTATTCCCTCTTGTTGCCCTTGTTGCTTTTATTGTTGTAGTTATTATTGATGTTGTTATTGCTGCCATTGTTGGATAGGACAGAGAGAAATGGAGAGAGGAGGGGAAGACAGAGAGGGGGAAAGAAAGATAGACCCCTGCAGACCTGCTTCACCGCCTATGAAGAGACTCCCCTGCAGGTGGGGAGCTGGGGGCTCGAACCGAGATCCTTATGCTGGTCCTTGCACTTTGCGCCATGTGCTCTTAACCCGCTGCGCTACTGCCCAACTCCTGGTTTTACTTCTTACTAGTTGTGGATCTCCTCATCTTAGTGTCCCATCAGTGATAAAGATAGTAGCACATGATTTTCATCTTTCTCTAAAAGTCAGATGAGATTTGCAATTGGTGAAAGTTTTAGGAATTTAGGCACTAGATGGGAACTCAGCCGGAAGGTCAGATACGGAAGTGATGTATCAAAAGTATAATCTTTTTTCTTTTTATTTAAAAATATGCTTACTAATAAATGATGAGAATTTAGTAGTCCACTGGCAGTAAAGTATACAAATAAAAGAGGAGAACCATTAAGGAAAAAGGTTAAAAGTCTCTTTCTGTATGTTTTATTGGGATACTATTAACATACGTTAGTTATAGGCACACAGTAAAATGACTTGATATATGTATATACTGCAAAATGATAATCACAACATGCCTAGTTGCTAATTTCCAACACCCTCTTAGTTATACTGTTCATTATTATAATATGTTTATCCTCTTAGTAACTTGAAAATATAGTACATTTTTATTAACTACATCTGGTAGGTTTGTTTACTGGCTGCAAGATTTCACCATCTCTTTGCTCTTGTCTAAGTTTCTTCTCTGTACACACAAACACACACATGCATATGATTTATTGTTTTTATTGATGCCAACAGTGGCCTGCTCTGTTAAGGCAAAAAGACATGAGGCTGCCTGCTGTAGTTTTAAAATAATACCCTTGAGATTGTTCATTTTCGGGGGTCTTTTATAGACAGCCATAAGGGGATTGCACTAGCCAGCCTTACATGCAGGAATTCTTTTCTGCCTAAGTGCCTCCTTTGTTTCCCAGTGTGTATGCCCATTGTCTGAATTGTAGTATTACCATCCAGACCATGCAACATTCCCACATCTTAGCCACTGAGTACAGCTTTAGTTCTTCAGTGGCTTGTGAGTTGGTCTTACTTATATCATGAGTCTTACTTTCTATAGAATTCTTTAAACGAATAGAATCAAAAACCATTAAAATAGTGCTTTCAGTTTTTCTACTCGCATTCCATAACTACCCATATTTTTATGCCATTGAAAAATCATTTTCTCCCTCAATAATTCACAACAGAGGAAATAGCACAATGCCAATATACCAACACAATACGAATATGACTGTTTTATGGCATCCTTATTATCTCACATACTAAATGCTGAACTGAATTTACACAAATACTAATGATGGACTATTAATCAACAGTTCCAAATTAGTGTCCCATCAGTGAGAATGTTGGTAACACATAATTTTCAGGTTTCTCTAAAAGTCAAATGAGATATCTGAAGCTGGACAATAACTCCCTGATAAACATTTTAGCAATTCTAGGGTTATATTCAACTTAATTTGACAGCCATACACTAAAATAACATGTCAAAACTACATTTTAAAAAAAATTTGAAATTTCTTCTTACTGATAAATGTTGAGAATTTGGTGGTCAACCATCAATATAATCTTACAAATAAAAGAGAAGCAGAATATATTCCAAATCAGTAGCACAAGTAAGTTTTACTACTGAATCTAACAAAAAATGTCATTATTGATCTTTGATAAACTGTTTGACGTATGAAAGACAGTCTGTGAGAATATAACAAGACACATGGTCACTCCTGGGGAGGGATGGAAAAGGCTGACTCCATTGCTCTGAAAACGAGAACAAAGATAGTTTTAAAACTATCTAGACAAGACCGGTGGTCCCGTATCTCTTGATGACATTTCATGGAGGGGACCATACAGCAATTATATTTCTAGAGAAAATTATATGAAAGAGAAATATCTATATAGAAGAAAGAACATCAGAGATAAAAGGCAAACTGCCTATATCCTTTTACTTCAAAGCAGAAAGAGAGTGAAGGTTGATGAAAATGAGGCAACTCTTTAAGAGATTGAAGACTCCATCAGAAAAGCAAATATCAGAATTATTGGGGTCTCAGAAGGAAAGGAAGGAAAAAAGGAAAAGAAAACATAAATATTCATGGTGTATTACACCGAAACAAAGAAATCTGGGGAGGGGGAGGGAAGGGGAGATAACTTTGGGGGGGCCTTGAAATTATATGCATATGTAATGGTTACACTATAAAGCATTAACCCCCTCAATATAAGTAAATAAGTAAATAAATGAATAAAATAATAACAGAAAATGTTTACAAATACGGGAATATTGCCCTGTCTTTCAGGTTCTGTGGAAGATTTCCTGCTACAATATTGTCAAATACACTGAATTTTTCATTCTACATTATCCCTCAGGACCACTACCAGAAACTGTAGAAGTGAATACTTGACTTTGTAGGTTCAAAAAGTCATGATATTCAAGCAGAATTCTCTAACTTTGTTGCAACATTTGTGCTGACATAGCAACAATAAAATGAACCACAAAATTTGAAGAAGGATCTAGAACTCTATTAAAATGATAGTTTTAAATTTTCTGTAACAATTTATGAAGTGTTTCACTTTCTCTTTTTTTGCCATTACACTGCAAATTTATTTCCTAATGATGTCATTAATAACTTTTACTTCTGCCTACCCTCTCTTTTTTATTTTTTATATTAGTGATTTAATGTTGGTTTACAAGATTATAACATTACAGGAGTGTAATTCTACACCAAATACCCCAAGGTCCTGGGACCTCCCCCAGCCTCCACGATAAACCAGCACAGTTCTCACAGAGATACAATCTTTCTTTTATAAACTTTTTTCTTCGGTAGCTCATAGAGATATTATTTTTCTTTTATAAACTTTTTTCTTTGGTAGCTCTAGTACTTCACAAGTTGACTTTCCTAGGACAAAGAGACAGGAAGGCAGGAAGAGAGAGAGAGAGAGATTATAGGACTAAAGCTTCCTTAAGTATGGTGGGGGTTGTGCTGGAATCTGAGTCATGCACATGACCAAGCAACTAAGTTGCTTTGCTAGTCATATTCAGTCTTTTAATTTTTCAAGATGAATGAAAACCTTTATATTAAAGTGGAAGTACAGATAAGTTAAGTAAAAGAAATTACACTCTGAAAGGGTAGAAGTGGTCTGTCCCTAACAAGAGCAGTCTTTTTAAAAGTAACCCTTTTCATGGACATGAGGTGGAATCTTAATATGGCTTTAATTTGCATTTGTCTAACAATAAGTGAAGAGAGTATTCATTCATATGTCTGCGGGCCATGTATAAATCTTCTTTAGAAAACTACTCATATCTTGGGCTCCCTTTTTATTGAGTTGTTTGGGTTTTCGCTAGTGAGCCAAATGATTTCTTTATAAATGCTGCTGGGTTATCAGGTGTGTGATGTGCACATATCTTCTCCTAATCACTGAGCCGTTTGTTTATCCTGTGCAGTTTGCTGTTGATGTGGAGAAGTATTTTAGTCTGATGTAGTCCCATTCATTTAATGCATATTTTAGTTTCACTATCCTATGGGGTTGAGACTTAGAATTTATCTTTACTACTAGGTGCCCCCAATGTTTCACTGATATTTGCTTATATGTATCCCATACCAACTAAACAAGAAATGATCAGTATTAGCAACAATGTAGAGAAAACAACAACAACAACAAAAAAATACTCTGGCACAGTGTTAGTGGGAATGCAGACTGGTTCAGCTCCTTAACAAAGCAATATGAGAGTCTTTAAGCTTATAACAATATAAATCCCTCCTACCTTTACTGCTGGCATCACCATAAACAAGAATTGAGCAGTATTCAGATAAAAAATGTGTAAAATGAAGAAGGAGGAAGAAGAGGAGGAGGCCAACCTGTCTTCAAGACTTTGTGGGGGGAGTCAGGCGGTAGCGCAGCGGGTTAAGTAAATGTGGCGCAAATTGCAAGGACCGGCATGAGGATCCTGGTAAGAGCCCCCGGCTCCTCACCTGCAAGGGGGTCACTTCACAGGTGGTGAAGCAGGTCTGCAGGTGTCTCTCTTTCTCTCCTCCTCTCTGTCTTCCCCTACTCTCTCCATTTCTCTCTGTCCTATCCAACAACGACAACATTAACAACTACAACAACAATAAAAAAACACCAAGAAAAATAAATAAATATAAAAAAATGAAAAACCCATTTAAAGGGAAAAAAAAGACTGTGGGAACTCTAGTAGTTATTATTAGGGACACGGGGCCACAGAACTTTGGCAATGTGTGTGGTGTAGAGCTATGCCTCTGTAATCTTATACTCTTGCAAGCTATTATTAAATAAGTATCAAGGAAGAAAATGCCAAAAGTAAAGGCAGAGGTTTAAAAAATAATACTGGAAAGGGTGTCTAGATTTTAAATATCTAACCCACCACTGGTGTTCTTGTCAAAGGAGCCAAATACTTTATTCTTCATAACATGAACTGCAACATGTCGTCTCCAAAATAGAAACACTTAAAATAGATAGAAAACACTAAAGTAAAATGTTAGTTGAACAGCCTGCTAGCAATCGGCTGTTATGACCACCTCTTTCCCCTGGCGGAGCATTGAAACCTACAGACCAGCACTGGCAGTACAATCATTAAAACTTTTCATCAGTGGTGAGTTGGAAAATCATGTTAGCGGCAAAGAAGGGACTGCTAACTGCAGTGTCTCAGAAGTGTAAGCGACGCTGGAAAGAACAATAGTCATAACGGCTGTGAACCTGGAGAAGGACAATTGCGGGCAATCAGCGCACGCGGGCAAAGACAACAGAAGACTTACCACAAAGGTGCAAAAGCCAGAGGACCTTACTGGAAAAACAGGAAGAGGTTTTCATGAATCCAGGTGACTATTTTCCCTGGTAGGAACAGAGGAGACTACTTACCAAAACAATACAGAATGCTCTGCTAAAATGGATACCAAGATCACTAAGAAGCACACTGGTGGTACTCTTTTGCAAGACAAAATTAATAACAGAATGACTCTTCCTTACAAAACCTAGGCTCAAACGGATTGATAGGGCATCAGCATAATCAAGGCCAAGTGGTGCGCCTAGTGACTGGAGCCAGGTGTGTGCAGTGATCTTAATGAGTGATGAGGCTGCAGGGGCTGCTGTGGGATCCTGACCCACATATTGCCATGGACATGTTTAATAGGACTAAAGAAACCTAGGAGGCCCAGTAAATGTTTGTTCAATTTGTACAAATACAAGAATTTAAGTGTAGGTCAGAAGGTTAAGGGAAGTCGTTCCATTAAAAATTCATAATCTTTTTCCAATATCCAGATCTGAGTGGTTTTCAGACCCAGAACCACTAAGTGAAAAGAAAACAAAGGTTTTTGCTCCCTGGAGGAAGGGCCTCATTCAGTCCCCGAATAAGTGCATACAGTAATAATTTCTCCAGGCTTATTCCAAAGAACAAGAAGCCACCTAAGTCAAAGGATACATTTTAAAGACTTTTGGAGATAGCCTTTGAATCATGATAGTTTGGGTCTCCTTCCTTAAACACAGACCCCTGATGGAACTCATTATCCAGGGTGTTTGAAATTCCAAGGATTCAGACCTATGAGAATGAAAATGAAGAATCTATACTGATAGGTTGGAATACTGCAGAGGTGGTGGTATAATCTCTTTATTTTACCTACTTGGACATTATCCCTGCCTAACAAGCATAGGAAGAATGACATTCAACTACCACAAACTCAACGTTACAACCAGAAGAGATCACCGCCCATGACAGATATTTTTCTTTCTGTGTTTCCACTTTCATCTCTTCTTTCTCTTTATTTCTGTCTTCATCTGCCACTAGAGGAAGAATGGTCCTGAAGTGAGTGCAGCTTGGAATGTTTCCAGTTCTGACCATAGACGGTGAACTCAGCTTGACAGGGATGCTGAGGTTACTCAGGCTCCCATACTAAGTATGAACAGATGTGGGCTCTAGGTCAGAGTGATGGGGTTTACACTTAATTGTCCTTACACATCTTCCTCATTTCTGGGAAGTACTCTCTGCCCACTGTAGTTCTCCAGGCCTATTCTCAACTCTGACACCATCTTCCCAGACAATGCCTTTAGTCCAACTGAATGCTAGTTATCGGGCTCAGGCAAAAATGACTGAAGTCATGGGCCCTTTGGAGCATACTTAAAATGAACTTCCTAGCTTCTTCCCACATAAAGGCTCCCTAGTTTCATCTTCTCTTTTCTTACTTTTGAGTTTCTGTTTATTAAACAATATGTCTTGCTTTATATCTTACTGCCTTTCAGCTGCCAAGTTGCAGACACTACTATGACTCCATTCTAACTTTGCTGGGCAGACAATCCCAACAGCTTTTCCTCTCCAGAGCCCTATTCCACTGGGGAAAGATAGAAACAGGTTGGGTATAGACTGACCTGCCAGTATACATGCCCTGCAGAGAAGTAATTACAGAAGCCAGAACTTCCACCTTCTGTACCCCCCTGTAAAGAATTTTGGCCCATTCCCTCAGAAAGATAAAGGACATTCAATCTTCCAATGGAGGGGATGGGTCAAAGAACTCTGGTGGTGGGAAGTGTATGGAATTATAACCCTGTTATTTTACAACCTCAGGGAGAGAACAGAAACTATCCCCCAACAGCAGTGGAGTCCTGCTAGCCTCAAGTCCTAGCACCTCAAAAGAAAATAAATAGGCGGTCCAGCAAGTTAGCTTACATAGAGAATGAACCTGTCAGGGAGTCCTGAAATTTCCAGACATGATGGGCGTAGACCTTGAATAAATCCCTCTTTCCATTGTTCCCAGTCATCTCTATCAGGAACAACACAACAAACCACTTGGTGTGTCCCTTGCCATCAACATAGATCAACAACAGCAGAGAATGTTGTACATCCTCCCTGGACAACATACTCTATGCTACACCTGAGGAAGATGGGTCCTGGTATTGGGGCAGCTTGGAGCATTCCTACTCATCACCACAGAATGTGAGCTCAGATCTACAGGGATGCAGAGGTCACAGAGGCTCCTAAGCTGAATATGGGCCCCAGATCACATCAAATCAATGGAGTTTACAGTCAGCAATATTTATACAACTTTCCCATATTTGGGAGCTACTCTCTTCCCTGATCCAGATTTCTGGTCCTTTTTGCAGCCATGATATCATCTCCCCAGACAGTAACTTGGATTCACCTGAATATCAGATTCCAGGCTCAGGGAAAAAAACAAACAGACGAAAACTGGTATAGTCATGGGCTCTCTGGAATATAACTGAAATTGGTCTAGTAAATATCTACAAAACAGAGACACCCCTCCCCCCACCTTCATCTGCACTATTCAAGCCTTTAGGTCCATGATTGCTCAACCATTTGTTTGACTTTATATGTTAACTCTTCTTTCAGCCACCAGGTTCCAGATGCTACCATGATGCCAAGCGACCTTCCCTGGGCAGATGACCCCACCAATGTGTCCTGGATCCCTGCTTCCCCTGAGCCCCACCCCACCAGGGAAAGAGAGAGACAGGCTGGGCATATAGATCAATCTGTCAATGCCCCTGTTCAGCAGGGAAGCAATTACAGAAGCCAGACCTTCCACCTTCTGCACCCCATAATGACTCTGGGTCCATACTCCCAGAGGGATAAAGAATAAGAAAGCTATCAGGGGAGGGGATGGGATACGGAGTTCTGGTGATGAGAATTGAGTAGTGTTTTACTCCTCTTATCCTATGGTTTTTGTCAGTGTTTCCTTTTTGTTTTTCAATTATCTTTATTTATTGGATAGAGACAGCCAGAAATCAAGCGGGAAGGGTACAGGCCCGCTCCTGGATCTGCCTGTCTCCCGGCCATTGGGAGATGGAGGTCAAGAGTGGCCCCTGCAGATCCAGGAGCAGCTCAGCATGTCGAGGCCAATGTGCTCAGGGAGAAAAATACTCAGTCAGCCTTGGGAATAGCCCGGAGGGCAATTTGTTTATTTGCGAGAGAAAGCAAGTACATATACGCATTGCCCAGGTAGAAGGTCAAGGTCATCACTAACCCAAGCACAGAGCAACACACTGCATAGCCATATGTTGACTTACAAACTATTTGATCACAGATGAAGAATTACCATACAAGGTTTGATCACAAGATTTACAAGGCATATTCCCCCGGGGGTAAATTATAGACACCTCAGAGTAAATTGCAGGCACTTCAGAGGAAGGGGGAGAAGGAGGGGGCAGTTGAGCAAGAACGTATGTGGTGACTTTCAAGTTAGGCCAAACACAGTGTACAGTAATTCGTGGCCTTTGTTTGAAGGGGAGAGGAGAAGCATGTGCAGAAAGGTAGCCTCCTTTCTGGAGAAGCCATCCATCATTAGTTCAAGAGGTAGGGGGACCTGCCCTTGTCTCAACCTAAAGGGAGAGCTGGAAACACTTGGACCTCATGGAAACAACAGCCTGGACTTCCTGGGATAGTGAGCCCTATTCTCCAACAGAAGGGGAAGATAGAGAGGGAGAGAGACACCTGCAGCACTGCTTCACCACTCTCAAAGCTTTTCCCCTTGCAGGTGGGGACCAGGCCCTTCATCCTGGGTCCTTGCACACTGGAACGTGTGTGCTCAACCAGGTGTGCCACCACCTGGCCCTGTCAGTGTTTCCTTTTTATAAATAAAAATAAATAAAATAACCTTTAAAAAGTAGATGCATAACTCTAAAATAGAAGTGGCACACCCCAAATCAAGGGCAAATTGCCCTGTATCAACTAGATAAGTTGCACAAACAAGTGACTCAGATGTCAGTGCTATCTGCCACTGTTCCTCTCTCTCGCACAACACATTCATGGCGATCAGTTACTTTGTCTCCAAGATTTGCTGAAAGGAGAGGAAAATATTTGAACCTGGTTCATGGTTACAGTGACTTGTGGTGTGTATACGTGCTGTAAATGTCTTGCTATTATAGTGCAGACCTTGTAGGGATTGTCCTGAAACTTAATATTGAGAGTGAATAGTCCCACACTCAATTCTCGACACATGAGATTAAGGATGTCTAATAGATGGTTGCATCTATAGTAAATACAATTTGCTTTCTCACAAGTCCTTGAACAATCTAATTTTTTTCTTGCCCTCTCCCCCATTCTTTCTGTTCATGTTCTTTAATTCTTTCCATGCTATTCAGCACTGCTTTTTGCCCAGCTGTAGCTTTTATTATTTTTAAAAAATATTTATTTATTTTTTATTATTTGTAAACATTGATTTATTGTTGTAGTTATTATTGTTGTTGTTATTGATGTCGTCACTGTTGGATAGGACAGAGAGAAGAGGGGAAGACAGAGAGGGGGAGAGGAGAGAAAGATAGACACCTGCAGACCTGCTTCACCATCTGTGAAGCAACTCCCCTGTAGGTGGGGAGCCAGGGGTTAGAACCTGGATCCTTATGCTGGTCCTTGTGCTTTGTGCCACGTGTGCTTAACCCTCTGTGCTACCACCTGACTCCCAGCTTTTATTATTTTTAAAGATATTTTATTTATTTATTTTTCTATTATCAGATAGAGACGGAGAGAAATTGAGAGGGGAAGGGGAGGTAGACAGGGAGGGATGGAGAGAGAGAGAAAAAGAGAAAGAGAGAGAGAGAGAGAGAGAGAGAGAGCTGCAGCCCTGTTTCCCCACTTGTGAAGCTTTCCCCCTGCAGATGGGGACCAGGGGCTTGAACCGAGGTCCTTGCACACCTTTATGTGTGTGCTCAACCAGGTGTAGCTTTCAAGTCATCTGCAAAACTGTTAGTAGTTAGACCTCAGAGGACTTTCCAGACATTTTCCTAAATAATAACTTTTAAAAAATATTTATTTCCTTTTGTTGCCCTTGTTTTATTGTTGTTATTGATGTCGTCATAGTCGTTGGATAGGAGAGAGAATGGGAAGACAGAGAGAGGGAGAGACAACTGTAGATTTGCTTCACCGCTTGTGAAGTGACTCCCCTGCAAGTGGGGAGTCAGGAGCTCAAACCGGATGCTTAAGCTGGTCCTTGCGCTTCGCGCCACCTGCGCTTAAGCCTCTGCGCTACTGCCCGACTCCCAATAATAATTTTCAAGACTGGTAGGATGCCACATCTCTGGGGCAGAGGAAACTGCCAACAAGTGCAATTTTCAAAGACCACCTTTTGTCTCCATTATACAAATCCTAATCAGAATAGTGAGTGAGTGAATTAGTGAGTGAGTGAGTGAGTGAGTGAGTGAGTGAGTGAGTGAAGGTGGTTGGTAGCTACAAACCTCTAGTTAGAAGACAAAGAAATCCTGGGATGCAATGTGGATGTTCTAATATTTTAATACTAGAATATTCTCATTTCTAATTTGCATAGTCTGTCCTTCAGTCAGAAAAGAAAAAGTAATTGACAGATTTTTAGTAATTTATTTGGTTTGAAATCATGATTATTTCTGTAAGTCTAAGAAAACAAGAATAACTACCTTATTCCTTATTTCAAGAGAAAGTATCAGTGATATTCTGTAGAGATTATGCAAGGTGTTGACACGAACTCCTCAGGCTGCACATATCTTCAACATGTTCCACATTGATCACTTTGTGACTTTTTCCCAAACGCTATTTATTTCAATGTGTATGACCTTCATGTCAGAATGTAAATTATTAGTCAAAAAAGCTCACCTCGAATGAACATTAAGCTGGACTTCTCAATTTCTCTTAAAGTCTAGCTTGAAAATATTAAGGACTTCCAAACCATACGAGAAGATATATAATTCATTTGGAAATTCACAGGCATCAATTGACCATGGATCAACCCAAACAAATACGTACACAGTACTTTTCCAATGATGTATTTAACTCCCGTACATTTTTTTTTAAATTTTTTATTTAAGAAAGGATTAGTGAACAAAAGCATAAGGTAGGAGGGGTACAACTCCACACAATTCCCACCACCCAATCCCCATAACCCACCCTCTCCCATGATAGCCTTCCCATTCTCTAGCCCTCTGGGAGCATGGACCCAGGGTCGTTGAGGGTTGCAGAAGGTAGAGGGTCTGGCTTCTGTAATTGCTTCCCCGCTGAACATGGGCGTTGACTGGTCGGTCCATACTCCCAGTCTGCCTCTCTCTTTCCCTAGTAAGGTGTGTCTCTGGGGAAGCTGAGCTCCAGGACACATTGGTGGGGTCTTCAATCCAGGGAAGCCTAGCCAGCATCCTGGTGGCATCTGGAACCTGGTGATTGAAAAGAGAGTTAACATACAAAGCCAAACAATTTGTTGAGCAATCATGGATCCCAAGTTTGGAATAGTGGAGAGGAAGTGTTAAGGAGGTACTCACTGCAAACTCCCGTACATTTTTTAAAAAGAGTTTTATTTATTAATGAGATAAGAGGAGAGAAAGAACCATACATCACTCTAGTATATGTACTGCTAGGGATTGAACTTCAGACCTCATGCTTGAGAGTCCAGTGCTTTATCTACTGTGCCATCTCTGGGACCACAGCTCCTATACATTAAAATTTCATCTGTAAGAAAAAAATTAGTCATACTCGCCACAATAGTACTTACAATCAAATTTTAACTAATGCCTACAACTTTTTCAAATATAATCTACTTTGATATTTTTATTTGTGATTTAATAGTGGTTTACAAAATCATAAGCTAATAGGAGTACAGTTCCATAATGTTCCTACCAGTAGAATTCTTTGTCTTTATCCCCTCTATCGAAACTGCAGTCATTCTCCCATAGATATGAGTTGACTTTATAATTATATAAATATATATGTTTTGCTCATTTTCCCTACACTCCTGCCTTCATTTTCATTATTTAAAAAAAATATTTATTTATTTATTCCCTTTTGTTGCCCTTGTTTTATTGTTGTAGTTATTACTGTTGTCATCATCATTGCTAGATAGGACAAAGAGAAATGGAGAGAGGAGGGGAAGACAGAGAGGGGGAAAGAAAGATAGACACCTGCAGACCTGCTTCACCGCCTGTGAAGCAACTCCTCTGCAGGTGGGGAGCCGGGGGCTTGAACTGAGATCCTTACGCTGGTCCTTGCTCTTTGTGCCACGTGCGCTTAACCCGCTGCGCTATACCCGACTCCCCTTCGTTTTCATTCTAAATCACACCTACACCTGTGACTACATCTGTGTGTCCTGTGTCCTTCCTTTTCACTGCTCTCTGTTGAGGGGAACAGTGCCTGGCTTTCTCTGGGGATCTCCAGATCTGCTTCACTTTCTTGATGGTGCAAAAACAAGATTCCTGGTAACAAATGCTTCTGGTTCTGGTAGTGTTGGGATTAAAATCCTTTGGTCATCTTCTCCTATCCTTTAACCCTTTGGGAATATGAACCAAGATTCTTTTGGGGGTTCAGAAAGTGGAAGGTTTGATTTCTAAAATTGTTTCTCCACTGGACATGGATGTTGGCAGGTTGAGTTATACCTAGCCTGTTTCTATCTTTCCCTGGTGGGTGAGAGGCTCTGAAGAGGTGAGGTTCCAGAAAGCATTAGTGAGGTCAGGTCAGCTCCCCAGGGATGTCCGTATCTACAACTTTTTACTGAGCTGCTACAACCACTATTTAGTGAAAGTCTAAGAAAAGGATATCTTTTTTATGGAGTTCTAAGAAAATCCTTAACATACAAGTAAAATTAATACTTCATGAAAAAAATAACATACGTCTTTTCTGAATTTGATTATTATAATTTATGTGATTTCTTGTACAACATGAACTACAATATGAACTATTTAGGTAATTCAGAATCAGTATACATATTAAACATATAACATGTTTAAGTATGTCATTGATTGGACAGTGATAAGATACTAAAAACTTCTCTATAAATTTAGATAACCCATTGGATACTAAGCTCTCTGCCTCTAGATAATGTGCATAGACAGAAGAAATTCACTGAAGAAGGTTTTTATAGCAAAGACATACCTTGATGGCAAAGGAGTATTTAAGTGGTAAAAAATGAATCTTAATGCCAATTACATATCAAGTAGTATTTTTAAAACACTTAATGCTTTCAGACTAAGACTTTAGAAAAAGATAAGTGCAATTTACCCATAAAGTTAACCTCAAGAGATCCGGAATTCTGTAATTTTCTATCTTAACTTCATATCAATTTATAGTTTCAAGCTTTGAGAAAAATTGAAAATCACATAGTACTGCATATGAGTCAGATTTTACTGTTATTCTTCTCTCTAGTCAGATTAACCAATTTCAGGGTCTGCAAAGTAACTCTCACTGCTTAGCAAGTTTGGGATTGATTGTGTCACAGAACCCCCACACTACTGTGTGAGGAAGACATGGGTGACCTTGACATGTTTTGTCTTTGTTATGAAATAGTTGTGATCTTACTTGCATATCTTATATCTGGATTATTTTCCAAATTCCTGAGTATTGCCTTTTGGATTATAAGACTAGATGTCAGATCTACTTTTACAGATATCACTCATGTCCTGTCCCAGTATTCATTCCTCCTTTCCTTTCCCTTCCATATTAATTGACTTGGAGCTAGGATGTCTTCCTTGGAACTAGGGTATCTACTAGAGTTTCTCTCTCTCTCTCTCTGTCCCTCCCTTCTTTTCTTTTGTCAGTAGTATTGGTTATCCTAAAAGTAGACATAAAATCTTTTCCTTTTCCTTTCTAAGAGAAAGTTTTTTGACTCTTTGATCCTGACCCTAAGCCAGTGTTCCTTTTTCCTACTGAAAGTCTTAATGCCAATGCCTACAGGTATAGCAGACACATTATATCTTGAGAGTTATAATGGTAAAAAAAAATAAATGTAAGAATAACAGTGAAAGGAGTTAAAAATATTCTAGTTTCCTGCAAAAAAAAATCTTAAAGTGTTACACTAGCTCTGGTTTTCCTACTACAGTCTTTGTGATATGAGGAAAATCATTTCTAACCCACTTACTCTCTACATATTATCTGTCACGTTATTGTGCAGACCCTAACGGATCCACTTTTCATTTCTATGGTCCCATCTTGAAATTTAAGCTTGCAAGTCTCTTCAATGAAATATACACGTATCTGCAGTTTGGGAATCACTATAGTTTTTGAACCATTTTTCTGTAGTGCATCTCTCTTGATGCATGTGGAATGTCCTGCACAAGTTGTTTCTAGTTAACTGATGTTACACACATTGGGTGACTCAATTTTAAGTGTTTGAAGTAAATCATTTTTATTAATAGGTACCCCACACAATTAGCCGAAGTCAGAATGCTTAGCTGGGGTTTATTACTTATGAATAATGTCTAGCATATCCCAAGATATATCATCTCTTGACTGAGTTTCAGAAAGAACCATTTTTTAAGATATGTATTTATTGGGTAGAGGCAGAGAGAAACCAAGAGAGGGATGAAAGAGAGAGAGAGAGAGGGAGAGAGAGAGAGGGAGAGAGGAGACCCATAACACGGCTTTACTACTTGTAAAGCTTCCTCTCTACATGTAGAGACTGGGGAGCTTGAAGCTAGGTCTTGTTCATTATAACATGTGTGCTCAACTAGGTGCACCACTACCTGCCTCTATAAAGAACCACTTCATCACTCTTCTATTTGCAGAGAGGTAGTTCTCAAATGAGGTTGATTTAATCTCGGGGAAATGCTCAAAAATATCTAGAGATGTGTTGCTTACCAAAATGGTTGGAAGGGTTGAGTTGTTAGGATCTACTGGGTAGGGCAATGAATATTATTAGACATGCTACAGCACACAAATAATTACCTAGCACAAAATTTCAATATCACTTAGGCTGAGACTCTGTACTGTAGAATAATAAATAAAACTTTAGGATTACCTATGGGAGGCGGGGAAGGTCAAGAATTTCCCTATCCCTGGCTTTTCCTCCAAAATTCTGATGAAATAAATCTGAAATAAGACCCTCACATACTTGATAATCAAAGCTGAGACTTAACACTTGAAACCCTTGATTCAGAGGATGGGATGGTTCAGTGAGTAGGCCTGGGATGGTGAAGAGAGTCTAAGTAAAAATCAAGAAAGAAAGCTAAATGATACAAAAACAAAAGAGAAGGCTAAGAATCAGATCTTGTAGACAGCTTTCTGTGAGAGAATTAATTCCAGGGTGAAAAGTAAGGAAGGTAAGAAAAATTGGTTAAAGCATTAGTTGAAACATGATGTATGTCAAGAGAAGAATCAAGATAGAGCTAATGTGATGGTCCAATCTCATGCTTTTGCCTGTTTCAACCCACTACTCCAATACTATTTGTTGAATAGACTCCATTTAGCATGTGGTATTTGGGGCATTCTTGCCAAATATTAGATGTCTGTAGGTGTGAGGGTTTATTTCTTCAGTCTCAATTCTATTCTGTTGGTCTATACATCTATTTTTTTTGCAATGCTAGGCAGTTTTTTAATTAGGTTTTTTAAAATTATATTATTTTTATTTACTTATTGGCTAGAGACAGCCAGAAATTGAGAGGAAGGGGGTGAGAGGGAGAGAGACAGAGAGACACCTGCAGTCCTGCACTTGTGAAGCTTTCCTCCTGCAAGTGGGTACCAGGGGCTTGAACCCAGGTCCTTGCACACTGTAATATGTGCACTCAACCAGGTGCACCAACACCTGGCCCCCGATCAGCTTTAAAAAAAATTTTTTTTATTAATTTAACTAAGATCAACAACTTTGTTGGATAAGAGAGGTACAATTCCACACAATTACCACCATCAGAGTTCTGCTTCCGATCCCTAAATTGGTAGCTTTTCTATTTTTTATCCCTCTGGGAGCATGGACCTAGGATCATTATGGGGCGCGAAAGGTGGAGGGTCTTACTTCTGTAATTGCTTCTCTGCTGAATGTGGGCAAGCCATACTCCCAGCCTGTTTCTAGCTTTCCCTAGTGGGGCAGGGCTCGGGAGAGGCAGGGTTCCAGAGTACATTGGTAAGGTCATCTGCCCAGAGAATTCATGTTGGCCTCATGGTAGCATCTACAACTTGGTGACTGAAAAACATTAAAATATAAAGCAGAAAAAACTGTTTAATAATCACGGACTTAAAGGTAAGAATAGAGTAGGTGAGATTTGGGGTCTCCTTTTTGGAAAAAGCTAGGAAGCATATAAGAATATAGCAGATGAGAATTAGGATCTTCATGTTGGAAGGATCCAGGAAATCTATTTTAGGTATATTCCAAGGGACTCATGGCTTTACTAATTTTTGCCCGAGCCTGACAGCTGGCATGCAGGTGGGCTAAAGTACTGTCTGGGGAGATGATGCCAGAGTTGGAAATAAGGCTAGAAAGCTGGATCAGGGAACAGAGTGGGAAATGAACTTAGATGATGCCACATCCCGATGAATATCTGGCGGGGCGATGTTGCTAAGAACTGGCAGCCATGGAACCGGAGTGGAACGGATGGTTCCAGAAATGATCCTCATGGAGGAATATAATTTGGAATCGACCAAATGACCAAATGGACATGGGGGCTACGGAACCATCCTGGGGCACAGTATTCTGCAGTGGAATAGCATAATGCCAGAGAGGATGATCGTAGTGTGGAAGCGCTCGCGCCCCATGAGGAGCAGGCCAGTCTTGCAATGATGTGATTCCTCGCGCCCACCTTTGCTGCAGTTTTTATGAGATGTTCGTGAAATGACAGGGTGCGATCGAGAGTAACGCCAAGATAGACTGGCTGGGCTTCATGCCGGATTCTCGTATCGTCAAGCTGCACATTAAGCTCATGCGAGGCCGAGGCATGGTGTAGATGGAAAACAGATGATACCGTTTTTGCAGTGCTAGGGATTAGTTGCCATTTTTTACAGTCATCAGATATCAGAGACATGTCTTTTCGTGAGTGTTTCCTCGAGGATGTCGAACTTGCATGCCTGAGTTGCACAGCAGATGTCATCGGCGTAGATGAACTTCCTTGAAGAAGTTTCCCACGTCTACGCTCGACCGGACCTGCCAATATACGTGGAGATCTTCGCCCACCCTGTCCAACGCTTGACATCTCGTCACCCAATCTGGTCCCCTACGCCTACACTGAACTTCTCTGTTCCAGACTCTTGGAAACAGAGTTGGCAGTCAGCTGAGGTCAAGAACGAACACCTCATCACAGACCCCTGCGAGCGTCAACCCGGCTTTGACCTAGCACGTTATGATCGGGCCCTCCTCCATCGCTATCGAACAGGCCATGGCCGGTGCGCCGCTATGTTCCATCGCTGGGGAGCCAGAGACGACCCGAACTGCCCCTGCGGCTCCAGACAGACTCTGACCCACATAGTCAACGACTGCCCCCTCTCCAGATTCAAAGGAGGTCTCGAAACTTTACATCAGGCTCAACCTGACGCTGTTGACTGGCTACGGAAGAAGGGCAAACGCTAGAAGAAGAAGGGAACAGAGTATCTCCCAGGCAGGCAGTTTGATTAGAAACATGGGAAACCAGAATGAAGTGTGAATGTCAGTCATTTAAAATCAACCTTGGGGAGTTGGGCAGTAGCACAGTGGGTTAAGCGCACATGGTGCAAAGCGAAAGGACAGGCATAAGGATCCCAGTTCGAGCCCCTGGCTTCCCACCTGCAGGGGGCATTGCTTCGCAAGCGGTGAAGCAGGTCTGCAGGTGTCTGTCTTTCTCTCCCCCTCTCTGTCTTTCCCTCCTTTCTCTATTTCTCTCTGTCCTATTTTGCAATAACATCAATAACAACAATAATAACCACAACAATGATAAAAACAAGGGCAACAAAAAAGGAAAATACATAAGTAAAATATATTTTTTAAAAATCAACTTCACATGATCCTCAGACTCTTAAATCAGCTTTAGACAATCAGTATCATGGAAGGGAATTCAGCAGCATCCACACATGAAAACAGAGACCTATTTTCTGTGATATTTTATAGTACAAAAGTTTGGAAATAAAGGAAATGCTCACTATAGGAGATCACAAGATATCATGTAACCTTTAGAACGAATGGGTTAGATCTGCATTACTATTGACTTGCAGGAAGTTGGCATTATTGTTGAGTGGGAAGAGCAAGGTTAAAAATGAGGGGAAGTGGTGAGGACAGCAAAGGGGATATTGCGAATAGACTCGCATGTCTGAGCCCCCCGGGTCAATTCCCTCCACCAACATAAACCAGAGTTGAGCAAGGCTCTGGGAAAAAAAAAGTTAAAAGATAAATACATAGAATAAAATAAAATGAAAATGTTTCACATGACTTCCAGAGGCATGGCCAATGGAGGAACAGCTGTCTCACATTGTTACCCCACCAATGAGATAAAGTAATAAGGTATCACCTAAAAACTCAACAAACTACAACTGGGATTTCTTTAGAAAACCGCTAAGCCACAGGTGAGTTTGGAGTGTGGCTCAGAGTGAGGGAGAAATTCTGAGAACTGAAGAAGTCTTACTTAGTGATAGCTGGCACCATTTTGAAAGTGACTCAGCAGAGCATGTTGCTGGTGGCCAGAAAGTGGGCCTGGGTGATTAACCTGTGAACTCAGGGGCAAAAGGACATTGAACTGCCCTCAGGGACTCAGTAGTGGGTAAAGGGGGAAAAACATGACTAAATATTAAAGCTTTCTGATTGACTCAGGCTCCACAGCCAGCTAGAAAAATAAATCTTGGGCCGGGTGGTGGCGCACCTGGTTGAGCGCACATGTTACAGCACACAAGGACCTGGGTTCGAGCCCCTGGTCCCCACCTGTAGAGGGAAAGCTTTGTAAGTGATGAAGCAGGGCTGCAGGTGTCTCTCTTTCTCTCTCCCTCTGTATCTCCCGTACCCTCTCAATTTCTGGCTGTCTCTATCCAATAAAGATAATTAAAAAAAAAACTTAAAAAAAAAAAAAGAAAAAGAAATCCCACACTGATATTCAATCTTACGCCTGAGAGAATGGCTTTCATCAACCAATCAGGAAATGACAGGTGTTTACAAGGATGTGGAGAGAAAGGGACGCTGCTACCCTGCTGGTGGAAATGGAAATGGTTGTATGGAAAAAGATGGTATGGAGAGTCCTTCAACAAAGAACAGTGGAATTACCTGATCCAGCAATACGACTCTTAGGCATTTATCGAAAAGGTTGGTCAAATACAAATTCAAAGGGATATATGCGCCGCTATGTTCACACTTGCATTGATCACAATAGCTAGAGTGGAAACAGCCTAAATGCTCGTCAACAGATGGCTGGATAAAGAAGTTATGGGATCTATATGCAATGAACATTAATCTGCAATCAAAAAAGATAATAGGGAGTCTGGTGGTAGCTCAGTGGGTTGAGCACACATGGTGCAAAGTGCAAGGACCAGAGTAAGGATCCCAGTTCGAGCCCCCAGCTCCCCACCCAGAGGGAAGTTGCTTCACAAGTGGTGAAGCAGGTCTGCAGGTGTCTATCTTTCTCCCCCCGCCCCGTCTTCCCCTCCTCTCTCCATTTCTCTCTGTCCTATCCAATAACGACGACATCAATAACAACAGTAAAACAACAAGGGCGTCAAAAGGGAATAAATAAAAATAAATAAATATTTAAAAGTTTTTTTTTTAAAAAGATAATATTGTGTCCTTTGAGACAAAATGCATGGAACTGGAGGTGATTGTATTTAGTAAAATAAGTAAAGAGTAGAAAGACGACTCAATTGCTTCATTCATATGTGGAATTTTGGGACTGATACACATGAACTTGGAAAAAAATCATAAGCAATAAATTGTTTTTAAGACCTCTGAGAACTATGGTAGTTATCTTCGGTAGGTGAGAGGGTGGGGAACTTTGATGGTGGGCTTAGTGTGGAACTGTACACTGTAATCTCACTGTTTTATAACTTACTATTAATCAGAAATAAAACACAAAAAAAACTACCCACCTTTGAAAAGCATTGGCAACTCCAAGCTCTGTTGGGGTTTTTTTAAAGCAAACAAACAAATAAAAAATCCCCATCGGGGCCAGGTGGTGATGCACCTGGTTGAACATACACTTTACAGTACAGGAGCCCCTGGTCCCCACCTGCAGGGGGAAAGCTTTGTGAGTGGTGAAACAGGGCTTCAGGTGTCTCTCTGTCTCTTTTCCCTTCTATCTCTTCCTCCCTTCTAGAGTTCTGGCTGTCTCTGTCCAATAATAAAGGATTAATATATATATATATGTATATATATTGTCTAAAGTATTTGGACAGAGAGAATAGGAGAGGAAGAAGGAAATTATATATATAATTGTCTGGAGTGATTGCACAGAGAGAATAGGGTGGGTGGAAGGGAAGGACTCAAGCAGAAACAGGGCACGGCATTGCCAGTGGCCAACATATTTGCATTTGCTTTAAATCCATGCAACTCTTTTCAAGGACCTACATAGTGCCACTCTGGAAGAAAGTGGCTTTTAAAGGAGGCTCAGAGCCCCAGGTCCCCACCTGCAGGAGGAAAGCTTCACAAGTGGCGAAGCAGTGCTGCAGGTGTCTCTCTGTCTATCTCCCTCTCTATGACCCCCTTCCCTCTCAACTTCTGACCGTCTCTATCCAAAAAATGAAGATTAAAAAAAAAAGAAAGAAAAAAAGGAGGCTCATAACTGCTGTCTTGATTTGTAAAAGGCACAGACCCTCCAATAAGCCACAGGAAAACATGTAGGAACCATGGAACTAACATTGTACATGCGTGATGACAGGGAAACCAAGAAAGCTGTCAAGTGTCCCAGTTTGGTAAACAGGGTTCAGATACCCTGCAGCTGGGGAAGTGACATAGACCTCACAACAGATTTCCCAATCTCAGGAAACAGTCTGGGAAGAAAAGGAGGAATCTGGGATCTCCCTTCTCACTTCCCCCGAAGACTGGACCTCTGTTTAAGGAATATCAAGTGACATAATACTGTGTCACTTCTTCAAAACGCTGCACAGGGTTTGCACATATGTATAAGTTACACAGTAATATTAAAAAGCAGACTCTGTGCACATATTAATATTATAACTACAGGCAGTGCAAGTCTTCCTAGATATTACGCTAAAATTTCAAGCACTTTTTTTTTTTCCCTTCAGTGTTATCACTGGGGCTTGGTGCCTGCACTATGAATCCACTGCTCCTGGATAAGACAAAGAGAAACTGAGAGAGGAGGGAAAGATAGAGAGGGGGAGAGAAAGACAGACACCTGAAGACCTGCTTCACTGCTTGTGAAGGGACCCCCACACACACACATGTGCAGAGCTAGGGCTTGAACCGGTATCCTTATGCCAGTCCTTGTGCTTTGCACCATGTGTGCTTAACTCACTGCACTACCACTCGGCCCCTTAAGCACTTGCTATAGTCTGTTGTGTTGGGAGAAAACTTGAAGGACTATTTTCCTAGTAAAAGTAGAGATATAATAAAGCAAAAATCATAGAATACCATCAATTATAATTCCATATACTGTCTTATCACAAGAGAACCCTTTCTCAGCATTACCAAACTCTATTCATTATTTAGTATTTCCACACTGGTTGAATTAATTTTGGTACAACTCATTTTTTTAACTTGTTTATTATTTATTTATTTATTTATTTATTTTTCCTCCAGGGTTATTGCTGGGCTCGGTGCCTGCACCATGAATCCACCGCTCCTGGAGGTCATTTTCTCCCCTTTTTGTTGCCCTAGTTGTTGCAGCCTCGTTGCGGTTATTATTGCCATTGTTGACATTGCTTTGTTGTTGGATAGAACAGAGAGAAATGGAGAGAGGAGGGGAAGACAGAGAGAGAGGGGAGAGAAAGATAGACACCTGCAGACCTGCTTCACCGCCCGTGAAGCGACTCCCCTGCAGGTGGGGAGCCGGGGGCTCAAACCGGGATCCTTACTCCGGTCCCTGCGCTTTGCGCCACGTGCGCTTAACCCACTGCGCCACCGTCCGACTCCCTATTTATTTATTTTATATTATTGATTTAATAATGATTAACAAAATTATGGAATAAGAGGATTATGATTCCATACAATTCCCAGCACTAGAATTCTGAATACGGTATCGCACTTCTGAAAAAAAGCTCTCTTGTGACAAGACAGTATATGGAATTATAATTGATAGTATTCTATGATTCTTGCATAGAACCCCAGGAGTGAAAGTAACTCAGAATTATATAGTACAGGTCCAAAATCTAGTGCAATCACACTCTGCTGTTGTTGTATGTTCTCTTCAGTTCAGTTTCCTTAGACTTAAAATGGAAAAAGTTATTCCAGATATCAGGTGATATATGTGTTAGTTCTGTGAAACTGTAAGTACTTACAAATGTAATCTAATATCACTAGTCCTATAAATTATGAACTATTATTATCCCAAGCTTTAAAGGCTGCTATGACCTGCAGTCCTTCTGCATATTAAAGAATGCCATAACCTTGACTCTGCGGGAAGCTGCAAAACTTTCTAGTTTGCTAAAAATAGGAACTGAGGACCAGAGTGTGAATGAGCACAGATGACAGAACTTAATTACTGTTTATTAATTTTTCCCACTGAGCTATTTGGTAATGAATTGCAGCCACAAGTAAAAATCAGAAACACCTCAATATGAAATAATGTGCATTTATGTTGGGTTTGATTATGCTTTTGTTGTCTAATAAAAAAAAGTTATGAGCACCCTTTGAAAATTACTATACTAGAATTAAGGTTTTAAAATGCAATGAGTGGAGGAAAGAAAGGTAAGGGTGTCATTTCTTTTTCCTTTTCTTTCTTTCTATATTAGGACATATAGACTTGTACATAATTGGTGGACTATTGTATTACCATTTAATTTAGTTTTGTCTTAGAGGCACATCACTCACTATATAATTTTGGTTAAATCTATAGCCAATTAAGGGAAAAATTGCTCAGGAAAATAAGGTGCAGATGATTTATTTTGCTAAAAGAATTCCATTTCTCTCTCTCTCATCCTTCCTTCCTTCCTTCCTTCCTTCCTTCCTTCCTTCCTTCTTTCCTTCCTTCCTTTCTCCTTTTCTTCCTATACTGTGCTCCTTGGAAGACAATTACTATGTGAAACTCACAGTTGAAGGATAGGACATTGTGGGCCTCTTCCTAAAGAACAGAATAATGATAAATTATATGGAACTTGACTATAGGGGTGGAGTTAAGATGGCTTCATGAAGACAACACATAGGCTGACTCTCTCATGGAATCTCTTCAGGTCCTTGCACCTGTGAATGGAAGCAGGATTTCTAAGCCAGTAGGAGAGGAACTAGAGAGGAGAGGACAAAGAGAAACCATCGTGGAAAATTGTAAGCCGTTGATGAACTGGCAAACGGCTGCTGAAAAGGACAGAGGATAGCAGAGAGAAACCTTCTGAAAAGGTTTATTTGAAAATGGGTTTAGCAACACTTCCAAGGTCAAAGCCATTTAAGAAGGTTTTTTTTGTTTGTTTGTTTTTGTTAGTAGCAGGACTATCTTCTACCTGTTTAATTTTAGTATCCTGAGACTTTGAATATAATCAAACTACAGAGTCAGCACTGAGCAAGATTTAATTTGATCTTGTTCAGATCAGACCCAAGGGGTGCAATAAGTATGGGAGAAAAAATCTGTTTAAAAGGTTTGGAGGGAAATAGCGAAATGTGACCTTTGTAGGAGTAGAGAACAACTAAGGATGTATGCAGGGCTGGGAAAGATAGCATAATGGTTATGCAAGAGACTCCCATGCTTGAGGCTCCAAAGTCCCATGTTCAATTCCCAGGACCATTAACCAGAGATGAGTAGTTCTCTGATGAATAAATAAGTAAATAAGCAAATACATAAATAAATAGGCAAACCACCTGGTAGAGTATACATGTGCAGAGAGAGCCTCCGCAGCGAAGCAGTGCTGCAGGTGTCTGTCTGTCCTGCCTTCCTTCTCTACTTCTGCCTCTGTCCAATGAGTAAACACACATATATATATGGAACTCACTCACAATGAAAACTTCTTCTTTCTCCCACTTGTGTTTTATTTTGAGGGGATTTATTTATACCAATATAGGCTCAGTAGTAGCTCCTTTATATAGTTTAAGGCTCCCCCTTACTTTATCTTACTCATTTTTCCAGCTGTGAATCTGGAATATTTATTTATTTATTTTATCAGAACATTATTCAGTTCTGGCTTATTCTGGTGTGGGGAACCTAACCTAGGACCCTGGAATTTCAGGTATTGAGTTCTTTTAGTTTGCTCTAGTTCCTTTTATACGTCAGTAATATGAGCTTTCTTCCTTAAATTTTTAAAAATGAAAGATGCTCCTGGCTACGCTCCTGTGCTAGGTCAAAAATCTCTGCAAAGTGCTGTGGCTTCATTTGTTAGAGAAAGATATTAGAAACTAAGCTCCAGGTGGGTCTGTATTTTTTCTTGCTCTATGTACCTCTTTAGTAAGATACCTTAGGAAGTGTATTTATGTTGGAAAATTGTGAGGATGTGGTTGAGTTTGGCAGGGCTCACAAAGCACCCTGCATTCCTGATACTATGGCCTATCTACATAATCATTGTTTTGCCTGAAAGATCCCCATTCATTCCATTCCTTTGATCTATCCACTTTCTACCCCCAAGCTCCTCCCTGCCTGCAGGGTAGTATTAATCCTACCAGTTAAAACCCTTGTAACAGTTGCTAAGGAAGTTTCTACCTTCCCAGCCCCCTTTTGCCTTTCTCCGCCCCTTTCCTAGCCATTTCCGTTTCCTACTTGCCACTTCCAAGTCTGTCCCTTCATTCACAATGAACATTTCTTCTTTCTCCCACTTATAAGCCTTGGCTCTCTGATCAATAAAGATTTGCATTGTCTCGCTGCCACGTGTTTGGTTCCTGAGTCATCTCCCTCCCATTGCTGAGTGAGTAGCAGCCCAGGCTGGCACCTGTTGAGTTCTCTCCAACCCAGAGAGTACTCGCCCAGGAAGAGGTACCCCCATGCTAGCCCAGCATATTTACATATTTCTTCAAGAGAAAATTAAAATACTAATGCATTTGCAAAACAAATTTAGATGTTTAAGAACATGCACAAAATTAAAATTAATTTCTAGAATTTCTTTAGCCTATTAGTTTCTGAGATTTAATTTTTTTTGTCTTTGAAAGATAAGTGATTCTTGCTTTGTTAGATAAAAAGATGATAAACATTTCAAAGCTAGAAATGATTGCAATTTTTTATATTTGTAAATAACTATCAAAAGTGGGTCAAAAGGTAAGAGAAATAGTTCAGTTGAGAAGGTTCTTGCTTTACTTACTTCAAGCATCCAGTTTCAAGTTCTTAGCACATACAGGGTACCAACAGAATCTTCATGGTGGAACAGTGTTGTAGTTGCTCTTACTTTTACCCCCTTTCTCTGTTCCTGCCTGAGAGAGAGAGAGAGAAAAAGAGAGAGAGAGAGAATAGAAGAGAGAGAGAGGATGCGAGACATGATTAATTTTGTAGATACAATGACCTGGTGCCAAAAAAGAAAATGTATCTCATTTCTATGTTTGGACGCCTCTTTAAGTTCAGTGATGAACAAATTACTAAGTAACTATACTGCCACAAACAAAACCTATGATTTAATGTGTTTAGTGATTACTGGATACAAAAGTTTTCTTTTCTATTTCTGAAGTAACATTTATCCAGAATGAATTTGTGCATCTTTCCTATATACAGGCTCATCCTCCCATCTTTGCTATGTACAATAAATCTGAGATAATCTTGACTTTTCATTACTCAACCAGTGTTTAAGGGATGTGTTCCAGATATGCTCTTCAGTAGCTCTGTGTAATCTTTAAGAATATAGTATGTGATCTAACTTACATCTATGTTAATCAAAGCTGCATAGGAACAAAAAGAACAAGGTCTCTTCTAGTGTTTCTAGTTTATAGGGGGGGTTTATGAACTGCTACATAGAGTAGATCTTTAAAAAAAATACTTAATACATTTTATACATCACTCTGGGATTAATTGTCAGTATGATGACTGGCTATGAATACTGATTAAAGCCATTAATTTACCCCTACTAATATCCAATAATGGCTACTAATAATATTAGTCAAAATTCAATAATATTAAATGAAACATGTCAGGAATTAAGATAACAATATCTGTAGTATATATACAACTTAGCTGATAATATGAATTTATTACCTAATATAAGGTTATAGTTTTGGTATCTGCTATAAAGGGAAGAAAGTGTTGTTAGGAAGCTGGGCGGTAGCACAGCGGGATAAACACACATGGCACAAAGCGCAAGGACTGGCATAAGGATCTGGGTTCTAGCCCCTGGCTCCCCACCTGCAGGGGAGTCGCTTCACAGGCGGTGAAGCAGGTCTGCAGGTGTCTGTCTTTCTCTCCTCCTCTCTGTCTTCCCCTCCTCTCTCCATTTCTCTCTATATATCCAGCAACAACGACATCAATAATAACTACAACAATAAAACAACAAAAGCAACAATAAGGAATAAATAAATAAATACAAAAAAATGAAAAAAGAAAGTGTTGTTAAATCATTCACATTATGTGACTGTCATATAAAGAGGAAAGAACAATTTGGCTTTTAATTTAAGGATTTCCAAGTTATGTTCCTAATTGTTAGACAATGCCACCTGTCTGAAAATTATTAAATTTGGGGACATAAATGCAGATCTAGCTAGAAAGATAATGACTACGTTATGAAAAGCCTGATGAGTCTATATTGGGACATACAGTATGTTATTATTAAGCCATGTGCATAGGCCCATACATATGTGCAACGAAAGGGAGAAGAAATGGAGAAAAATTAATTTGCATTTTCTATTAAATTAATAATTAGACACATAGCATTTGGAGATTTTTTTCTAACTGCCATCATGAATTTCTTAGTGGTAGATTTCAATATGGTTATTTTGATTTCCCTTTATCATCATTAAGAGCTCAGGGAGAGAAAAGAAAAAAAATAAAGCCAGACTACCGTGATGAGAAATTACTCATGTTGCGGAAACACTGCTCATTTGCTTCTGGCATAAGTAAAGGAAAGAGACCATACATTTATGTCACAACATAATGGCATACTGTAGGCTATTTCTATATGCAAGCTCATTCCAGACTAATTTGTCAATTGTCGGTAAATTCAGCATCTTTCACATCCAGATAAATATAGATTTCTTTCTCAGTTGACGGTAAATACATTGCAGCTGCTCTGTGGCAGGCAGCAGATAGATGGAAGCTTTAAGGTGACTTTCTAGCTGAGTGGGAAGTAGTGAAATCAAACACACTGAGGACCCTGCATTTGGAAACGAGATAAGAATCTGGAGGTCTTAAGACTATTTATCATTTTTGTGGTTCCTTTCTTGATTAGTTTCATTTCCTGAATTGTTGCAAGGTAATTAGGACTAGAATATCTTAGTCCAGAAAAAGGGAGTGAGAAAAATCAAGTCTTAGTTTTAAAGACTAGGAGGTTTAATTTGCTTTTGTTTTCACCTATCTATCTCAAATCCTTTTGGACAAAGGTGGAAAAAAACTATCTAAATAAATAAGTGCATACTAAAATTTTGATCCATGGTCATTGTCAATCCATTCTATAGTGAATATTTGCCAGTATTCTAAAAATTGTTATGAAAGCAGTCAATAAGAAATATATGATTGGGAGTCAGGCAGTAACACAGCGGGTTAAGTGCAAAGATTCCAGTTCGAGCCCCCGGCTTCCCACCTGCAGGGGAGTCGCTTCACAGGTGGTGAAGCAGGTCTGCAGGTGTCTATCTTTCTCTCCCCCTCTCTGTCTTCCCCTCCTCTCTCCATTTCTCTCTGTCCTATCTAACAATGACATCAATAACAACAACAGTAATAACTACCACAACAATAAAAAAACAACAAGAGCAACAAAAGGGAAAATAAACATAAAAAAAGAAATAATGTGATTATTAAAAAAAAACATGAAAAGACAAAAGCTCTAACTTTTGGATAGTAGAAGCCTATGCATTATATTGAAATAAAAAATCATAGCACCATAAAAAATCATTTGTCTTGGTTCTGAGAAAACTATATAAAATTAAAAAATGAAATGGTAATGTGAAGTATCTGTAATAGTTAGGGATGAGTCAGCAACACAGTTCTCTTATCTGTAATCTAAAGGACTGAATCTGACATGCTTGGGATAGGAAGAACAATATATCTTACAATAAGCTCATCAATATTGTGATTTTATGTAAGAGTAATGGGTAAAGGCACATTCACTTAGGCTCCTAAAAGTAGAGAAAGATTCTAGACGTAGTTGGAAAAAAACACACAAACCAGAAGGAACTTTGGAGTGAATGGCTGACCTCAAACTCAACTATAAATAGATACTATTATCAGGGTTTTTTTTGTTGTTGTTGAATAAATTATTCAGCACATTGGTTATATGGGACATAAAATAACCTTCCAGCTATTCAGAATACATTGTAGGACACTGTTTCTCCTTTCTTTCTTTCTTTCTTTCTTTCTTTCTTTCTTTCTTTCTTTCTTTCTTTTCTTTCTTTTATTTTTTTTTTGCATCCAGGTTTATTGCTAGGGCTCAGTGCTGGCAGCATCCTTTGTTGCCCTTGTTGTTGTAGCCTTGTTGTGGTTATTATTGTTGTTACTGATGTCATTTGTTGTTGGATAGGACAGAGAGAAATGGAGAGAGGAGGGGAAGACAGAAAAGGGGAGAGAAAGACAGACACCTGTAGACCTGTTTCACTGCCTGTGGGGAGCCGGGGGCTCGAACTGGGGTCCCTACGCGCCAGTCCTTGTGCTTTGCGCCACTTGCTAAGCTTAGCCCACTGAGCTACCGCCCAACCCCCAGAATATTGTTTTCTATTAGACCTTGACCTGTACTAGATTTGCACAATATGTGATAATCCAGATTGAAATGCAAAGGGTATTACCATTGGCCTTTCTAACTAACATGCTTGACGTGAAGGTTTATGAATCTAGAATACTTGAGCAATGGGTGGTAGACGACCGTTAACAGAACTTAATTTTATCTGCACTTATTGAAGGGTGCTTTGAATATGACAGTGAAATTGCTTGTGTGGAAAGCATAGGAATAAACCATCACTCTGAATTTTAATTTGCTTGTCAGTTTTCTTTACCTAGAAAAATGATTATGAAAGACATTTTACCAGCAGATATTTATATACATCTAAATTATTCCCACTCTCATTTTGAGCAAGTAGTCTGTAGAATCAGAGTTCAAAATATCATACATTAGAAAAGATAGTAATAAAAACTATGGGACACTTCTTTCTCCTTGAGGAAATATAAATTGGCTCAATATTTGTGGAAAAGTACCTGGAGATTTCTTATAACCCTAGAAACAGACCTACCCTATGACTCAATAAATTCTCATCAGGGGATTTAGCCAAAGAAACAAAAAAGCACCTACTAGAAGAGATCTATATATACCTATGTTCATAGTCAAAATGCAAACCAGTGATAGATAAGCGGCTAAAAACATTGTGGTACACATACATAATGGAATACTACTCAGCTATTAAGAACAGTCTTGGATGGGCCGTGAAGGCATCGTGTTAAGTGAGACAAAAAAAAGAGAAGGACAAATACTGAACGATCATACTTATAAGTGGATATTAATAAATAAGGACAGAGAGAAAACAAAAAGTACAACTCTGACCTGGGTCTGGTATATTGCACCAAGGTCAAGGACTCAGGAGAAGGAAATGGAGGGAAGAGATAAAAAGAACGTTGGAAGCATGTTGCCTGAGATTGGAGTATGGACCCAGGGTCATTATGAGGTGTGGAAGGTAGAAGGTCTGGCCTCTGTAACGGCTTCCCCTCTGAGCAAGGGGCACTGGCAGGTCAACCCATACTCCCAGCCTGAGGAAGACACATTCTAGGCGAGTGGACTAGAACTAGGGACATAACATAAATAGGAAAGAACAATTAAACAGGAAACAGGAAGGGACTAATGAAAAAGTGATTCTTTCAAACATGAGTTCATCAAGACTAACTTAAAAATACTTTTTTTTAGATATAATGTGTTAGTTATTACACTTATGATAACCACAGAACAAAACAAGGAACAGAGATTTACAGAAAGTACAAGAGAAATTAGTGACAAACTCATCTCAAGAGACCCCATCCACACAAAATGACTGATAGAAATAAGTGGGCAAAGAATAAAAAACTTAATATAAACTCAAAACAAAAATAAGAATGGATGTAAGTAAATCACGTATATCAATAAACACCCTAAGTGTGAATGGCCTAAATTCATCAAGAGACTCAGAGTAGCTAAGCAGATGAAAGAACAGACACCGTCTATCATACATCTTCAGGAAACACACACATCCAAAGAAGACGAGTGGAACCTCACATTTTTTTTTACTTACCATTTGTGCAAACTTTAATAGATATAAAATGCAGACAGTGTCTGAAATTATACCCATCTGGGGTAAAATATTTTAATCTTTTATGAACTGGATACAGTTACTTCTCAGTCTATGAAGAAGTCTACTGTGATTGAAACTCTTCATTCTTATCTTCTCCACTTCCTTTAACAAGCACTGGTATATTTTTCAATAGATTCCATGCTCACTGCTAAACACTGAAATTAGTAAAATAGTTTTAAATCTAAAAAAAAGAGAGTAAAAGAAATTATTTTTATTAGAGATGACTAAAAAAGGTTATGTTGGAATCAACATAGAAAATCTTCTAATGATTTAAACTCTGATAGTGATTACACATTATCTGTTGGGATTAGGACACCAAAATCTTTTTATTTAATTTTTTTATTATTATCTTTATTTATGTATTGGTTAGAGATGGTCAGAAATCAAGAGGGGAAAGGGAGATAGATATGGAGAGAAACAAAGAGACACCTGCAGCACTGCTTCACCATTCTCAAAGCTTTCTCCTTGCAGGTGGGGTTTGGGGGCTCAAACCAGGGTCCTTGTGCATTGTAACACGTACGCTCAACCAGGTGCACCACCACCTGCGTCCCCAAATTTTGTGATTTAATAAATTAAATTGGGAAAAATGTGTGATATATGTGTATATACGTATATGGCTCTGTCTGGCTACTTGAGTACTAGGGAATCTATAGAAAACTTTAAAGTCACAGTAAATTCCCCTACTACTTTGAGGGGAGAGAGAAAGTTTTCTAATAGAAGAAAGTAAACCTTGTCATTTGCGGTAGCCACAATGTCTGAAAAGGAGTGCCTATGGCATTTATTGTAGATAACTAGTGTTATTGACATTTCTATTTACCGTGTGGGAGAACACAATAAAGGGAAATCATTTTCCAAATTACTCAACAAGTAAATGGTTTGATTAAAAAAAAAAACACTCTGACATGTAAAATTCCTGTGAAAGGGTATATACAAAGTTAATACAGGAGCTAGGCTGTGCCCCTAGTTCTGATAATAGAATGTAATAAGATTCTACTATGTGAAATTCAAAATACTATCAGTATGAGTGAGGAGATATTCTGAGTAAAATATATCCAAAACTCAATCGAAATGTCTGTAAATCTTGTTAAAATCAAAGGATCAACAGATTGACAAATGGGTATAGTGCAGACTTAGGCGCTTCAATAGTATGGTGAAGAGCAGTGCAAGGTGACAAGAGGAAGAGCTGTTTTGAATTTCAAAAACTAAAACTTTATTGCTATGCAACTGAAACATTACATTAGTTTCAGGTGTGCACCATGATTTTATATTTCTATACTGTGAAATGACTGCCACGATAAATCTAATTAACATCTGTCACGATATATAGTAACAAATCTGTTTTCTTGTGATGAGAAATCTTAAGATCTCTTCTCCTAACAAGTTGCAAATATACAATACATTATCATTAGCTATAATTGCCATGTCGCCACGATTTATTAACTTTCTAACTAGAAGCTTGTATCTTTTGACCCCATTCTACTATTTCACTTTCCACCAATGCCACATTCTCCTCTGGTAACAACCAAACTATTCTTTGTCTTTATTAGCTTCATTTAATTTTTATATCTATTTATTTCACAAAACAGGCTAGAATATCCCTTTGGCACAGAATGTGTCCTGCATCTAATCCTGGGACATCATGAAAGCAAGTTCGAAGTTCTGACCTTGAATCACCGCAGGGAACATTGAAGTTTATTGCTTTACTCTATGTTTTTGTTTTGTTTATATTCTACAGCGTGTATGTCTTCACCTGACTTATTTCACATTAAGCAACTCCCTCAAGATCTATTTATGTTGTCTCAATTGGCTAAAAAGAATTTATTTTTATGGATAAGTTGTATTTCTCTCTCTCTCTCTCTCTCTCTCTGTGTGTGTGTGTGTGTGTGTGTGTGTACACAGCATTTCTTCATCTTGCTATTAGGTAAAATGACTTGGGCACCATAACTACTGGAGTCCTCGTGACAGTCAGAAAAAAATTACACAGAAATACACAGAAATACACAGAAATTTGAAAGAAAGAGCTTCTTATTGCAGCATGAGTAAGCAACGTTATTCCCATAGAATGAGAGGGTTCACTCCTTGGGCAGGAGATGAGCTCTAATGTACAAGGCCGAATGTGTTTCAAAGTAGAAGTTTGGGAGGAATTTGAGATTACATTATTGATTGACAAGCTGAGGTATACATAATCAATAGTACTCTGTGTATGTGCTTACCCATAATGCGTACAGAAAAACCCAAGGGGGGGGGCAAAAAGAGCAATGCTAATTCATTACAATACCATTATAATGAATCAGGAGTCATCTTCAGTCACCTAGTGCTCTTCTCTGCATCCGATCCAGTTATCTCTGGTAATTGACAAGTGGACTTTGTTCTTCCTCAATATCCAGGTGATATTTACTTATGACCTTTTTCTGTTTGTTTGTTTGTTTCCCCTAAGTATAACAGGTGTGAGACAACATGGTTGTCCTTGGCAGGACATACTGGATCACAAATTGTGTCACCTCACATTTTGTTCGGAGGTCTTTCCTGGGTGGTTTTGGGTGATTTCAGCTGACAGCATTGCCAGCTGACAACATTTTTGTTCTTCCTAAGATGTGCTTGTAACTCCCTTCCCAACTTCCATGCAAATAACCAGTAATTTCCTTTTGGTTAATCTACTTGAACAGTCCATTCCCCTCACTGATCAACACCTAGATTGCTTCTCTATCTTAGTTGTTGTAAATAACATGATGGTAGGTATAGTTTTCAAGTTATTATTTTCTTTGGATAAAAGTGAAGAATGAGTTCTGGGGTGATGTTATCATAGCCAGCGGCTGTTCCTGGTTTAACCCTCTTCAAAGCATCTTCCAGTTCAGACAGTGTAAAGGGAGAGAGTTTTGGAGATGGACAAGATAACCGGAAGTGGGATGACCACTCATGGGAATGACATCTACTGTACAACTCAGGCATCAAAGTTCAACATCCTCGAGGAAACATTCACGAAAGACATGTCTCTGATAACTGATTACTGTAAAAAATGGCGACTAATCCCTAGCACTGCAAAAACGGTATCATCTATTTTCCATCTACACCATGCCTCGGCCTCGCGTGAGCTTAATGTGCAGCTTGACGATACGAGAATCCGGCATGAAGCCCAGCCAGTCTATCTTGGCTTTACTCTCGATCGCACCCTGTCATTTCACGAACATCTCATAAAAACTGCAGCAAAGGTGGGCGCGAGGAATCACATCATTGCAAGACTGGCCAGCTCCTCATGGGGCGCGAGCGCTTCCACACTACGATCATCCTCTCTGGCATTATGCTATTCCACTGCAGAATACTGTGCCCCAGGATGGTTCCGTAGCCCCCATGTCCACTTGGTCGATTCCAAATTATATTCCTCCATGAGGATCATTTCTGGAACCATCCGTTCCACCCCGGTTCCATGGCTGCCAGTTCTTAGCAACATCGCCCCGCCAGATATTCGTTGGGATGCGGCATCATCTAAGTTCATTTCCCACGTCTACGCTCGACCGGACCTGCCAATATCCGCGGATATCTTTGCCCACCCTGTGCAATGCTTGACATCTCGTCACCCAATCTGGTCCCCTACGCCTACACTGAACTTCTCTGTTCCAGACTCTTGGAAACAGAGCTGGCAGTCAGCCGAGGTCAAGAACAAACACCTCATCACAGACCCCTGCAAGCGTCAACCCGGCTTTGACCTAGAACGTTATGATCGGGCCCTCCTCAATCGCTATCGAACAGGCCATGGCTGGTGCGCCACTATGTTCCATCCCTGGGGGGCCAGAGACGACCCGAACTGCCCCTGTGGCTACAGACAGACTATGACCCACATAGTCATTGACTGCCACCTCTCCAGATTCAAAGGAGGTCTCGAAACTTTACATCAGGCTCAACCTGATGCTGTTGACTGGCTACAGAAGAAGGGCAAACGCTAGAAGAAAAAGAAAAGTGAAGAAGTGGATTACTGGGTCGTGTGAGAATTGTATTTTGAATTTTTGAGGAACATTCTGTTTCCACAATGACTGCATCAATTTACATACCCAGCATCCATGTGCAAAGGTTCTCTTTGGTTCGCATTCATATTAACATTTGCTCCTTTGACCTTAGTTTCAATTCCTAAGTGGGATTGAGACCTGGCATGGGACAATATAGAAGAGACCCAAAACAAAGCCCCCTTCCCCCTTGCAAGAACCAGAGTCATGGAAAGGTTGAACACTATGTGAAATGCAACTTGGGAAATGTAAAAACAGAGAGTAGATAGCATAATGGTTATGCAAAGAGACTCTCATGCCTGAGGCTCCAAAGTCAATGTAGTCCCAGGTTCAATCCCCTGCACCACCATAAACCAGAGTTGAGCAGTAGTCTAGTAAAAAGAAAGAAAGAAAGAAAGAAAGAAAGAAAGAAAGAAAGAAAGAGAAAGAAAGAAGGAAAGAAAAGAAAGGTGAAAATTGGACCCAAGAAACTTGGATGTATGGACAGCTAGAAGAAACAAAAACAAAACTGCTTTGGGAGACAGAAGGTTGAAAAATATCCTGACTTATTTATTTACTTATTTACTTACTTACTTATTTATTTGCCTCCTGGGTTATCCGTGGGGCTTGGTGCCTGCATTACCAATCCACTGTTCTTGGCAACCATTTTTTCATTATTATTGTTGCTGTTACTGTTATTGTATAGGACAGAGAGAAATTAAGAGAGAAGGGGAAGATAGAGAGGGAAGAAGAAAGACAGACACCTGCAGACCTGCTTCACCTTGTGTCCTGCACCAGGAGTCCACAGTTCTCTTCCACTCCTCCCCCCTCCTTCTTCCCTCAATCCTTTGCTTTGATGCAAGACACCATGCTCAGTCCACATTTCATTCCTGTTCTCCCTCTGTCCCTATTTATTAAGTCCCGCTTTACTTGTTTATCAATCCACCAAGAAACATAGACATTGATATACGGATGCTGTAGATTTTCTACAGACTTAGAAGCATAAAAGTGGAAAAGCTGTTATTTCTCACTGCTTTGTTTTCATTTTTTTTTGAGATAGTCATTACTTTGAACATCTGTACACACTTTTTTCATAAATGTATACATGCATATAGAAATAATGATTATGCATCTTTTTCTTTCTGGGATGTTCCATACCCTTCCCTTCTCTGTTCAGGGTTTCACTTCATTGTTTCTTCCTTTTTTTTTTTTTCATCTATAACATTTGCACTATGAAATAAGTGTAGCAATACAGGGGATATGCCTGGGCCTTGAATGGGATTTCTACTCTTTTGGAATATTCTCTACAATTATTTCTAGTTTATGCTTTTTGTGTTGTTATTATTCTTATTCCACGAGGGGTTTTGCTGGGGTTTGGTGTATGCATGAGTTCACTACCATTTTTATTTTTATTTTCACTTTCTTTTAGATAGAAGGTGAGAGAGAAAGAGAGAGAGAGAGAGAGAGAGAGAGAGGAAAAGAGAGACAGAGACACACAATGCAGCATTGTTGTATCACTTATGTAGCTTATCACCTTTGGTGGGGACCAGGGGTTTGAACCTGGGTCACTGTGCATAGGAATATATGCATAGTTGTGATTTATTGAGTGTACCATCACCTGGCCTCATAGAGATATTTTCTATTCATACTTTGCCAACACAAATATCAGACATTTATGTATATTATCAGAATATACTTTTTTGTTATTTGTTTCTATGGCTAATTGATTTTTTTCCCCTCTCAGTTAACAGTAGAACAAAAATACACATTTCTTAGAGTTGCTTTCCATTTGTCAACTGCCATTGTGATGATTACGCTGTCTTTTTGGTTCACACACAATCTATTTGCTGTACCATCTATATTCTTCTCTTTCTCATCAAGCCATGGTCGGGTTCTAAGTTTCTTTCACAGTCTTAGCCAGAAGTGGAAGAGGTGTTCAGTAAAACAAACAGATACACGTTAGCATCTGTTTGTGTCCTGTCGTCCTTGTGACCAGAGCACTGCTTAGCTCCAGTTTATGGCAGGTAGTGATGCAGAGACTGAACCTGGGATTCTCCATCCCGGGGCACGACTGTCTCAGCATAACCATTCCACTACCGACCCGCGCCCCCACATTAGCATCGGATACTTTCTTTTGTACATAACTTTAATGTGTGGTTCACTATCTACATTGATTTTTTTTTTTCTTCTGTGCCTGCCTTTATTCCTTTGCTCATTCACTCATTCCTTTATTCAGTAAATTTTTGCTAGAAGGCAATTTCTCTGCTTCTTCTTCTTCTTCTTCTAGCATTTGCCCTTCTTCCGTAGCCAGTCAACAGCGTCAGGTTGAGCCTGATGTAAAGTTTCGAGACCTCCTTTGAATCTGGAGAGGTGGCAGTCGTTGACTATGTGGGTCATAGTCTGTCTGTGGCCGCAGGGGCAGTTCGGGTCGTCTCTGGCTCCCCAGCGATGGGACATAGCGGTGCACCGGCCATGGCCTGTTCGATAGCGATTGAGGAGGGCCCAATCATAACGTGCCAGGTCAAAGCCGGGTTGACGCTTGCAGGGGTCTGTGATGAGGTGTTTGTTCTTTACCTCAGCTGACTGCCAACTCTGTTTCCAAGAGTCTGGAACAGAGAAGTTCAGTGTAGGCATAGGGGACCAGATTGGGTGATGAGACGTCAAGCGTTGCACAGGGTGGGCAAAGATATCCACGTATATTGGCAGGTCCGGTCCAGCGTAGACGTGGGAAATGAACTTAGATGATGCCGCATCCTGACGAATATCTGCTGGGGCGATGTTGCTAAGAACTGGCAGCCATGGAACCGGGGTGGAATGGATGGTTCCAGAAATGATCCTCATGGAGGAATATAATTTGGAATCGACCAAGTGGACATGGGGGCTACAGAACCATCCTGGGGCACAGTATTCTGCAGTGGAATAGCATAATGCCAGAGAGGATGATCGTAGTGTGGAAGCGCTTGTACCCCATGAGGAGCTGGCCAGTCTTGCAATGATGTGATTCCTCGCGCCCACCTTTGCTGCAGTTTTTATGAGATGTTCGTGAAATGACAGAGTGCGATCGAGAGTAACGCCAAGATAGACTGGCTGGGCTTCATGCCGGATTCTCGTATCGTCAAGCTGCACATTAAGCTCACGCGAGGCTGAGGCATGGTGTAGATGGAAAACAGATGATACCGTTTTGCAGTGCTAGGGATTAGTTGTCATTTTTTACAGTAATCAGATATCAGAGACGTGTTTTTGTGAGTGTTTCCTCGAGGATGTTGAACTTGGATGCCTGAGTTGCACAGCAGATGTCATCGGCGTAGATGAACTTCCTTGAAGAAGTTTCTGGAAGGTCATTGATGTAAATATTAAATAGCGTAGGAGCCAGAACAGAGCCCTGGGGGAGGCCACTTGAGACAAGTCTCCATCTGCTAGACTTGTCACCCAGATGCACCCGGAATCTTCTGTTTTGGAGAAGAAACGATATAGTGTTGGCCACCCATGGAAGCAGGCATCTTGAGATCTTGACTAGGAGACCACGGTGCCAGACCATGTCATAGGCTGCTGTGAGATCAACAAAGACAGCACCCTTCTTTAAATTCTTCTAGAATCCATTTTTCAATGTAAGTTGAGAGGGCCAGGGCTTGTTCGCAGGTAGATCTTCCTGGGCGGAAACCAGCTTGGGCGGGTGATAGGAATTTCTCTGTAAGAGGAGAAATACGTGACAGAAGCAGCCTCTCAAGGAGTTTGTAACACACGGAGAGGAGAGAAATTGGTATATAGCTGGCGGCCAATGTTGGGTCTTTCTTTGGTTTCAAAACTGCTATTATCTTCGCACGACACCAAATTTTGGGCATAGATTCAGCTTCCAAGATGTGGGACAGGAATGTAGTGAGCCACTTCTTTGCCGCAGGGGCCCAAGTTAAGAATGAGTTCTGGGGTGATGTTATCATAGCCAGCAGCCATTCCAGGTTTAACCCTCTTCAAAGCGTCTTCCAGTTCAGACAGTGTAAAGGGAGAGAGTTTTGGAGATGGACAAGATAACTGGAAGTGGGATGACCACTCATGGGAAATTTCTCTTTTCTAGACTGGGTTGATCTTAGCACGTCCAACTTGAGTTAGGTGACTGGCCACTGAGTTTGGAGATACGGGAGGATGGGAGATGGGAGGGGGTTGGCTACCGGCACCCAGACTATGAAGAAGCTTCCAGGCCTTCCTACTTGAGTGGGTGAAGTTCAGACTTTCCGTGAGTTGTTGCCAGCGGGCTTGGCGTGCTGCATCCAGGGAGGCAATGAGATGGTCAGCCACATCTGGGTCACCCGACTCATCATACTGCTTTAGTAGTTGCTCGCATTCAGCATCAAGACAAGGCATATAGTTAGCATGTCTCCCACGAGGAATAGCTTGGGAAGCTGCTTTGAAGATGGCTTGGCGGAAGCGCCTGCTAGGAAGCTGTTACACATTCGCCATACAAGCAAACAGCTTTGGCCCCTGTGGGTCTCCTAATTAGTGTCTATCAATACCACAATAGAAAATCCCAATGGGGGAGTCGGGCGGTAGCACAGCGGGTTAAGTGCATGTGGCGCAAAGTGCAAGGACCAGAGTAAGGATCCCAGTTCGAGCTCCTGGCTTTCCACCTGCAGGGGAGTCACTTCACAGGCAGTAAAGCAGGTCTGCAGGTGTCTATCTTTCTTTCCCCCTCTCTGTCTTCCCCTCCTCTCTCCATTTCTCTCTGTCCTATCCAACAGTGACAACAATAATAACTACAACAATAAAAACAACAAGGACAACAAAAATAAAATAAATAAAATATTAAAACAAAAAAGAAAAGAAAATCCCAATGACCTGAAGAAGTCCGTGATTTTTACTTAGTTTAAGTTCCTGGGAGACAGAGACTGTGTAGGGTGGTTGGGAGTAACACATCAAGTATGTTTCTCCAACTCTAGATACTAATGTTTTATTACAAGAATACCAAATTAGTGGATAGCTATTTCAGTACCATCTGATGCAGTGGTTTTAATGTGAACAGTTTCCTGTAGTCAACATTCTATCCTTATTATAGGACAAGGCTCAATTTCCAAGCTGCATAAAGATTTTTAATAAATGTTCAGTAGGAGTCTCTGGAGGATCACACAAATAAAAGACCTCAAGAATTATGCATAGGAGGAGAAATTAAATTTTTTTCAGGGCTCATTAAAAAAATTGATCAGCTCGTCATTCTTGAGAAAGAGAATTCTGTGCAACGTACAGATCAGCAAACTATAAAATGTATTGCACTCAGGTTATAGAGAAGAACTATTGGTGAGAATGATTTAATTTCAGATATGCTATTACAACAAAGTGTACAAGAAACAAAGGTGGGATAATAACAAACTCACTGATCTGCATGGTCTAATTTCTTTGTAGGGTGACAGACACCTAGGGTGGGCCAGAGATGAGTCAAGGGTTTCCAAGATCAGTCAGAATATAAATATATCAACAATAATGGACACTGGTGAGTACCAATAGGTCTATGTTCCTAGTCTATTTTCTACCATGATACAATTAGATACTATTATCAGCAGAGTGACCCAATGTCCTAGACACCCTTGAACTACTTAGCCTTGCACTGTTTTGCTAAAGGAATTATTATTAGCACCTTTTAACATTCACAACAGTGTACTTGCTTGGAAAATAAATCACATGGTTAGCCTTAGCTGTTTCTCAGTCTAGAGTCTAAATGGTACAGAGGTTAAATCATTTAGCAGGGTCACACAGGTAGTAATTGGGAGGCTGTGCATTCATGATTAAATCACCTGCATTGAGGACTCTGAAAATAAAAACTAAGACACTATACTTGACCCCTGCAATTTATTAATTAAAGCACACTGTATCTCTGTGCAGACGCAGTACATTCAATTCTGCAGACAGTGTGAAAGCCGTACAACTCAGAAATGAAATAAAGTAGTATTTCTATTATATTGAAATTATATGTCCAGTGCATTAAGATCTGTGCATGAAGAGTACCATTCTCTTAGTCACTGAAGAACACACTTTTCAGGAAATCTTACATGCAAGCAATTGAAGATGTCTGAAAGGATGGTTTTCTTCTAAAGGACTTCATTTTAAAGAGAAATATAAGAAAGGTGATCCTGAAAATGAGGGGAAATGGAATATTCAGGGGAAAAAAAGGTCATCATCAGTTAAAAAAAGAAAGAAAGAAAGAAAGGCTAGGAAGTAGTCACTAGAATTAGAAAACGTGAGATGGTTTATGTGAAAGGAGGTAACTTACAGTTACAAAAAAAAGTGGCATTTCTTTATGCAAACACTAAATCTGAAGAAGAAGACATCCAGAAATCACTCCCATTCACTGTTTCAGCAAAATCAATAAAATACCTAGGAGTAAAGCTGACCAAAGAAGTAAAAGACTTGTATATTGAAAACGATGAGTCACTATTAAAGGAAATAGAAACTGATACCAAGAAATGGAAAGACATCCCATGCTCATGGATTAAAAGACTAAATATAATCAAAATGAATATTCTCCCCAGAGCCATATACAAATTTAATGCTATTCCCATCAAAGTTCCACCAAACTTCTTTAAGAGAATAGAACAAAAACTATAATCATTTATCTGGAACCTGAAAACACCTAAAATTGCCATAACCATCTTGAGGAAAATAAACAGAAATGGAGGACTCACACTTCTAGACCTCAAACTTTATTATAAAGCTATCATAATAAAAACATCATGGTACTAGAATAAAAATAGGCACACAGACCAGCGGAACAGAATTGAAAGCCCAGAACTAAACCCCCACACCTATGGACATCTAATCTTTGATAAGGGGGCCCAAAGTATTAAATGGAAGAAGGAGGTTCTCTTCAATAAATGGTGCTGGGAAAACTGTGTTGTAACATGCAGAAGAATGAAACTGAACCACTTTATCTCACCAGAAACAAAAATCATCTCCAAATGGATTAAAGACCTGGATGTTAGACCAGAAACAATCAAGTACTTAGAGGAAAACATTGGTAAAACACTTTCCTACCTAAACATCAAGGACATCTTTCATCTTTGATGAAACAAACCCAATTGCAAGGAAGACTAAAGCAGAAACAAACCAATGGGACTATATCAAATTGAAACACTTCTGCACAGCCAAAGAAACTATCACACAAACAAAGAGACCCCTCACACAATGGGGGAAGATCTTTACATGCCGTACATCAGACAAGAAACTAATCACCAAAATATACAAAGAGCTCAGCAAACTTAGCAACAAAAAAGCAAATGACCCCATCCATAAATGGGCAGAGGATATGAACAGAACATTCACTCCAGAGGAGATCCAAAAGGCTAACAAACATATGAAAAAGTGCTCCAGGTCACTGATTGTCAGAAAAATGTAAATAAAGACAACATTGAGATACCACCTCACCCCTGTGAGAATGGCATACATCAAAAAGTACAGCAGCAACAAATGCTGGAGAGGCTGTGGGGACAGAGGAACCATTTTACACTGCTGGTGGGAATGTAAATTGGTCCAGCCTCTCTGGAGAGCAGTCTGGAGAACTCTCACAAGGATAGACATGGACCTTCTATATAACCTAGTAATTCCTCTCCTGGGGATATACCCCAAGGACTCCATAACACCCAACCAAAAAGATGTGTGTACTCCTATGTTCATATCAGCACAATTCATAATAGCTAAAACCTGGAAGCAACCCAGTTGCCCAACAACAGATGAGTTGCTGAATGAGAATTTTAAAGCTAAGAACACAGAAAACCCAAACAGGCACATTCTACAGATAAGAAAATGAGACCAAAAGAAATAAATTGGGCAGTCTGTTTCCAATTGACTCACTTTGGTGTCACTATTTATTCCAAGCCCACTGCTAGTTCCAAACCGGAAGAATCCATGACTGAGAACCTGGTTCGATTTTGCTTATTGTAATGTACGTCAAAATAGCTGCTACCTTTTGCTTTTTTTGTACATTGATTTTTGTAGCCTGACACCTTGCTATATTGCCTAATAACTTCCAGTAGTTTTCTGCTGGATTCTTTAGGTTTTTCTATGTATACTATCATGTCATCTGCAAATAGTGAGAGCTTGACTTCTTCCCTTCCAATCTGTATTCTTTTGATTCCTTTTTCATGTCTCATTGCGATGGCAAGAACTTCCAATACTATATTGAAGAGTAATGGTGACAGGGGACAGCCTTGTCTAGTCCCCGATCTGAGGGGGAATGCTTTCAGCTTCTGTCCATTGAGTATGATGTTGGCTGTAGGTTTGCTATATATGGATTCCAGTATCTTGAGGAATTTCCCATCTATTCCCATTTTTTGTAGGGTTTTGAGCATGAATGGTGTTGGATTTTGTCAAAGGCTTTCTCTGCATCTATTGAGAAAATCATGTGGTTTATGGCTTTGCTTTTATTGATGTGGTGAATGACATTGATTGACTTACGATGTTGAACCAGCCTTGCACTACTGGGATGAATCCCACTTGGTTGTGATGAACAATTTTTTTGATTTGCTGTTTTATCCGGTTGGCCAAGATCTTGTTTAATATTTTGGCATCTATGTTCATCAGAGATATTGGTCTGTAGTTTTCCTTTTTTGTTCTGTCCCTATCAGCTTTTGGTATCAGGATGATGTTGGCTTCATAGAAGGTGGAAGGCAGTGTTCCTGTTTCTTCAATCTTATGGAAAAGCTTTAGAAGTATGGGTACTAACTGTTTCCTGAAAGTTTTGTAGAATTCGTTTGTGAAGCCATCTGGTCCAGGACTTTTGTTTTTGGGGAGATTCTTAATAATGGTTTTGATTTCTTTGTCTGTGATTGGTGCATTTAGGTTTTGTTGTTCTTCTTGGTTCAGTTTTGGAAGGGCATATGCTTCTAGGAATTGTTCCATTTCTTCCAGATATTCTAGCTTGGTGGCATATAGTTCTTTATAGAAGTTTTGCATGATTCTCTGGATTTCTGTGGTGTCAGCTGTGATATCTCCTCTATCTGTTACAATTCTATGAATTTGAGTCTTTTCCCTTTTTTGTTTAGTGAGTCTGGCTAGGGGTTTGTCAATTTTGTTTAATCTTTCAAAGAACCAACATTTGGCTTCATTGTTCTTCTGTATGGTTCTCTTATTTTCAATGTTGTTTATTTCTGCTCTAATTTTAGTGATTTCTGTCCTTCTGGTTGCTTTAGGGTTCCTTTGTTCCTCTAAGTCCTTGAGGTGTGCAGTAAGGTCATTTATTTGAGCTTTTTCTTGTTGTTTAATATGTGTTTGTATGGCTATGAGTTTCCCTCTCAAAACTGCTTTAGCTGTGTCCCAAATATTTTGATGGCTTGTGTCTTCATTTTCATTTGTTTCTAGGAACATTTGATTACAGTTCCTCAAGCATTTCCTCTTGCTCCCTGTTTGGAATAATGGAAGAGAAGTTCTGCATCTCAGGTGAAAAAAAGTGCCTACAAGGAGTTTACTTCTTGAATAACCTAAATACACTTCTCTGCCTAACCAGCTTTCTTTCCCCTAGCCCTGGCCAAATGCACCAAACAATTACTAAGAACAAAGGAATGCGTTTTGTTGCAGTTACCAATAAAGCTGGTGTCAAACTGGAAGAAAAATAATTTAAGCTAACAATGAAAATTAAACTGAACAAGAGGAAAGACTGCTGAATATTTTTAATACCACTATGCTAGGAATTAGTCACCATTTTTTACAGTCATCAGATATCAGAGACATGTCTTTCGTGAGTGTTTCCTCGAGGATGTCGAACTTGGATGCCTGAGTTGCACAGCAGATGTCATCGGCGTAGATGAACTTCCTTGAAGAAGTTTCTGGGAGGTCATTGATGTAAATATTACTGTAAAAAATGGCGACTAATCCCTAGCACTGCAAAAACGGTATCATCTGTTTTCCATCTACACCATGCCTCGGCCTCGTGTGAGCTTAATGTGCAGCTGGGCGATATGAGAATCCGGCATGAAGCCCAGCCAGTCTATCTTGGCGTTACTCTCGATCGCACTCTGTCATTTCACGAACATCTCATAAAAACTGCAGCAAAGGTGGGCGCGAGGAATCACATCATTGCAAGACTGGCCAGCTCCTCATGGAAATTGATCATTTCTGGAACCATCCATTCCACCCCGGTTCCATGTCTGCCAGTTCTCAGCAACATCGCCCCGCCAGATATTCGTCGGGATGCGGCATCATCTAAGTTCATTTCCCACGTCTACGCTCGACCGGACCTGCCAATATACGTGGAGATCTTCGCCCACCCTGTCCAACGCTTGACGTCTCGTCACCCAATCTGGTCCCCTATGCCTACACTGAACTTCTCTGTTCCAGACTCTTGGAAACAGAGTTGGCAGTCAGCTGAGGTCAAGAACAAACACCTCATCACAGACCCCTGCGAGCGTCAACCCGGCTTTGACCTAGCACGTTATGATCGGGCCCTCCTCCATCGCTAGCGAACAGGCCATGGCCGGTGCGCCGCTATGCTCCATCGCTGGGGAGCCAGAGACGACCTGAACTGCCCCTGCGGCTCCAGACAGACTATGACCCACATAGTCAACAACTGCCACCTCTCCAGATTCAAAGGAGGTCTCGAAACTTTACATCATCAGGCTCAACCTGACGCTGTTGACTGGCTATGGAAGAAGGGCAAACGCTAGAAGAAGAATACCACTATAAATACAGTAGTACAAAACTGTTGTCATATGCAGGGGTCAAAGCACATGAAAGCAGGAGCTAGGGAGATCAGAGGTCCCAGGTTCAGTCCCCTCTATACCTAAGCCGAACAGTGTCTGGGATCCTTCTCTTTTCTTTTTTCTTTTCTTTTCTTTTTCCTTCTCTTTCTCTCATTCTTTCTCTTTCTCTGTCTCATGAAAATTAACTGCATTTTCAGAATCAATTTAAGAAGTGACTATGCCAAGGAGTTTTTCATTAGGAAATAAGGGAATCCAGATGAAGAAATTAAAGGAATGTTAAAGAAGACTTAATAAAACCCAAATCTCTGCCTGTCTCTGTGCCGACATGTCGTCTTGCTACTTTACATTACACAGTTGACCCTCACTACTCACAGACTTTCATATTTGCAAATTTATTTGCTCACTAAGAATTCTTAAAACCTCAAAATCAACACACACGGCACCTTTTCAGTCATTCTCATAAGCTTGGATAATGTAAAGAACAATACTGCCTCACATGCCCAGCTGAGGTCAAATAAACCATTGTGCTCCTTCTTTCTCCTCTCATACTGAAAACTGATTGTTTCCATTGTCTACTTAATGCAGTCCCTCTTTGCTTCCTTCCCTCTTTCCTTCCTTCCTTCCTTTCTTTGTCTTTTTTCTTTTTTTTTTTCTGTCTTTCATCTTTATTTCGTGTGCAGGAGCTCACACACACGCTTTTGTTGTTTACCCTTTATTTTCCTGTTCAAGGTGATCCCCAAATTAGTGCTCAAGTACTCTGAAGTAGCTTACTGAGAAACAAACAAACAAACAAAAAAAACCTTGAGCTATGTCTTAGATATGATTCTTCCCAGCATGCATGAATGTGCTAGAAGTCAGGAACCCACTGTTAACATGCTAGCAGTAGGCGTGATACAAATCGTATTGACTTTTCTTCTCTCTCTAGAGCATGATTTAGCTCTGGCTTATGTTGGTACAGGGGATTGAACCTGGGACCCTGCAGCTTCAAGCATGAGAATCTTTTTGCATGACCATTATACTATATTGACCTGCATGAAATAAATTGTATTTAAGCAGAAACATTTAGGAGAAGGTTATATCCTATGACTCTAGGAAGTAACACAGAAATTGAAATATATGTGACTAAAAGGTTATCTAAGGGTTAGTGATATATATATATATATTACTTGTTTCCTAAGTTTAAAACAAGCTTAAAGGCTTGTTTATCAGACCAGAGATTTGACAAAGTGGTCAAACAGGTTTGCAGGTGTCTATCTTTTTCTTCCCCTCCTCTCTCAATTTCTTATGTCCTATCCAATAAAAAATAGCCCCACTGATAACCCTAGAGGCAAAAAACCAAAAACCAAAAGACAAACAACAACAAACAAGGTTATATGTTAATAGGTTGGTAAAAATATGACCAGAGACTAGCAGGAATCTAACCTTTCTATTTGTTCTTGGATTAATGATTAGGGATTCACTGGTTCAGTGATCAAAATGTCTTTGTAAAACATAACATCCACAAATAATAAAAATCAAATGCATTCTATTTCTCAAATGGCATGTATGTCCCTCCTTTGTGTATAGATCGGCCCCTTGAAAATCAAGGCATGATATTTCCATTGTATCTTTAACATATAATTTGGTGTCTGTGATGGAATTGATATTCGTTACTCAGTGAATGAGAAAGTAAAAGAGTAAAGCAAAATAAAAATGTTAGATTTCCAATTTCATTTGACCACCCATTTTGAAAAGATACTTTCTAGAAATAATATTCACACTTCACAAACTTCGGAAGACTGGAGGCAGAAACACTGAACAATGACTCATCAACTGAACATATGCCAGTGAACAAAATTTTAAAAACAATACTTTGGAGGGGGATGGGCAGTAGCACACCGGGTTAAGCACAGAGTACAAAGCACAAAGACCCCGTTCGAGGACCCGGGTTTGAGTCTCCCACCATCTGCACGGTGGTGATCTTTGTTTTAGTTCACTAATACACTCTAATGAACAATGTGTAGCACACACTAAACTTACAGGTGAATGAGTGTGTGAGTGACACCTACCAAATATATACTAAATATATAACATGTACTTCATACTGTAAAAAGTGGGCATAAAAGTACTTTCAGGGAGTCGGCCGTTAGCGCAGCGGGTTAAGCGCAGGTGGCACAAAGCGCAAGGACCAGCCTAAGGATCCTGGTTTGAGCCCCTGACTCCGCACCTGCAGGGGGTCGCTTCGCAAGTGGTGAAGCAGATGTGCAGATGTCTGTCTTTCTCTCCCCCTCTGTCTTTCCCTACTCTCTCAATTTCTCTCTGTCTTATCTAAAAACAAGGATATCAATAACAACAATAATAACTACAACAACAATGAAAAACAAGGACAATAAAAGGGAAAATAAATAAATATAAAAAATAAAATAAAATGTAAAGTACTTTCAAAAGTACACATTTAAAATTAAGGATTAATTTTTTACCTTCAAATTCTTGTCTAAGCAAGTGATTGGATCTCTTCCTTTCATAATCTTTAATTAGGGGAAGAGTAGACCGTATTGCTAATGAATTTCAACCTTTTATTTTCCATTGCACTGCATATTGTACACTGTAGCTCAATCTAAGTTAGAAAATTAGTATTTGGGGGTCGGGAGGTAGCACAGCCGGTTAAGCGCATGTGGCACAAAGCACAAGGACCGGCTTAAGAGTCCAGGTTCAAGCCCTGGTTCCCCACATACAGGGGAGTCGCTTCATAGGCAGTGAAGCAGGTCTGCAGATGTCTATCTTTCTCTCCCCATCTCCCCTCCTCTCTCCATTTCCCTGTCTTATACAACAACGACGACATCAACAACAATAATGATTACAACAACAATAAGACAACAGGGGCAATAAAAGGGAAAAACAAAACAAACAAACAAACAAAAAGATAGAAAATTAGTATTTTACTTACCTCCGGGTACTTATTAACGTAGAAACTAGTCAATTCTCAAATTTTATTGATGAAATTCCCTGTCTGAAAAACACCATGGAGTAAGGGATACACAGAGATACTATGAACATCACTACCAACTACTCCTCTCATCCTTGTCCACTTTAAGATAAATTTACTCAGTCGGCTGGCCTGAGTTTTAGAACCTCTGACCTAAGTTAACTAAGTAATCAAGTTCTCTAGTGTTTTATTTCCACTCAATACCCAAATTCTGTAGTGGATACTCCTAAACAGAAACTGAATAATCCATCTCCTTATAATCCTCACTCTGTGTAGCTTAACTCCCACACTCTGCTAGTGAAATCAATTTCTCAAATGCCAGCCACAATCTTTAAATTTAATTACCACTTTTCAGCGCTACTTAACCTGTCTATGGCATGCAGTGTCATCAAAGCTCCATTTGTTAAACTGCTTTCTCCTTATTGTCTATGACTCTGCATTAACTAAAAAAAAAAAAAAAAAAATCCTACACTTTTTGACACTTCCTAGTGTTTTCCCCTCATTTCCTCTCATTTCTCCTCTCCTTAAATGAGGCTGTCCCCTAACCCTGTAGAACTTGTCATATGATTCCTTTTTTGCACACCTGACAGGCAGCCCTGTGTGGTCATGTCTATAAATATATTCTGACTAGAGATTTCAACCAACAATCTAGTCATTCTTTTTCTGTTGTGTATCTTTATATATTTCTACTTTCCACATAATAGCCTAGTTGATTGTCTTAGTACTCTTTCTTAAAGATGTAGTCTTTGATGTCAAGAACTCATTTCTTCTTTCTTTCTTTTTTCCTTTATTGGGGGATTAATGTTTCTCAGTCGATAGTAAATACAATAGTTTGCACATACATGACATTTCTCAGTTTTCCACATAACAATACATGGACCTATTTCTAAGGTAGGAAACATATACTAGTAAATTCTTAAAAAAAAAAAAAAAACAGGGCAGGTGGTGGCACCTGGTTGAGCATACAGATTACAATGTGCAAGGATCTGGGTTCGAGCCCCCGGTCCCCACCTGGAAGGGGAAAGCTTAGCGAGTGGTGAAACAGAGACAGTCTCTGTCTCTCTCCCTCTCTATAATCTCTTCCCTCATAATATCTGGTTGTCTCTATCCAATTAATAAATAAATATAGTAAAAAATGTGCATTTATTTATTTTGTTTATTTATTTTGCCTACTCTCACTGGGTTTCCGTGCCAGCTCTATGAGTCCACTGCTTCTGGTGGCTCCTTCTCTCCTTTTGTTTCCTTTTCACTCAATAGGACAGAGAGAAATGGAGAAAGGAGGAGAAATAGAGAGAGAGAGAGGGAGAGAAAAAGACACCTGCAGACCTGCTTCACCACTCATGCAGGTGGGGAGCGGGGGGTCGAATTGGGTCCTTGAGCATATCCTTGCGTTAGCACTATGTGTGCTTAACCCAGTGTGCCACTGCCTGCCCCCCTCTATTTATTTATTATTGAATGGAGGCAGAGATAAATTGAGAGGGGAAGGGGAGATAGAGAGGGAAAGAGACAGAAAGATACCTGCAGCCCTGCTATACCATCTGTGAAGCTTTCCCCCTGCAGGTGGGGGATAAAGGGTTTGAACCTGTGTCTTTTTGCATTGTAATGTCCGAGTTTAACACCAAGTGCACCACCACCTGGACCCAATAAATTCTTTATTTGTAAAAATTGTTAACCACAACTGTGAGAACCACAAAAAAAAAGTAGGCAGACAAAAAGCATTCTTCATCTAGTCAGATGAAGCAGTAAAGATTTCCCTTGGAAATATCATAAATAGAATAACAAATTATTTACACTAGTTCATTCATTTATCTTGTAGTTCAACTGAGATTTAAAGACTGACAAATTTAAGAGCTCAAATTACTAAGAATCAACTCTGAACCATGAAATAGTACTATCAATGTTGACACAGGCATTTAAAGAAACAAGTTCAATACAGAATGTGACTGCAGTCTCTACAAATTGCAACTGATCATTAAGGAAAGAGAGAGCAACTCACTGTAAAAAAATATCCACTAGGAAGGGAGTCAGGCGGTAGCACAGCGGGTTAAGCGCACGTGGCACAGAGTGCAAGGACCTGCTTTAGGATCCTGTTCAAGCCCCGGCTCCCCACCTGCAGGGGAGTCACTTCACAAGCGGTGAAGCAGGTCTTCAGGTGTCTGTCTTTCTCTCCTCCTCTCTGTCTTCCCCTCCTCTCTCCATTTCTCTCTGTCCTATCCAACAATGACGACATCAATAACAACAACAATAATAAAAAAATACCCAGTAGGAATAATCCACCACAATGAAAAATGAACCATCTATGAGACACATTAAACATGAATTCCTAGAGAAAAAAGTATAGGGAATATTTTCTTTAAATCTTTAAAAATATTGTACTTATAAAAGTGCCATTTCTATGACAACAGAACTTTCATATATGAACATTTTGTAAGTCAGAACATACTGAAATTCTCAAAGTCATGAAAATTATATCATCATTCTACTCTTCAGCAATTGTATATCTGCAGTTACGATTTATTGGGTTTGTCTCATCAATTCTCTTTTTAATTGATTTTTAAATTATTTTTCCCTTTTGTTGCTCTTGTCATTATTGTTGTTATTGCTGCCGTTATTTTTGGATAGGACAGAGAAATGGAGAGAGGAGGGAGAGACAGAGAGGGGGAGAGAAAGACAGACACCTGCAGACCTTCACTGCCTGTGAAGCGACTCCCCTGCAGATGGGGAGCTAGGGGCTCGAACAAGGATCCTTATGCCGGTCCTTGCGCTTTGCGCCACTTGTGCTTAAGCCGCTGAGCTACCGCCTGGCTCCCTGTCTGGTCAATTCTTAACATAACTTGACAACTGTAGCTAATCAGAATATGCAGACTATTAGACAATCTTGTCAACCAAACTTTCAATAGATTTCATTTAATCTGAAGCTTCATGAGATTCAACACTTGGAAAGATTAAATTTTGACATGTATACATTTGTACTGGAAAGAATCTAGATAAAACATTGTTTTTCAAATGGGCCATTACATGTTACTGAGATTTTGTAAGACTGAGGCCTTATATTTTCAAGTTACTGTAGACTGCTAATGAGTCAGGAAAAAAAATATATGATTAGATGTTTAAAACTTCTTGGGAATGATAATGCTGTCAAGTGTTAGCCTTTGTTGGCTGAAGAAGGATCCAGTGAGGTGAGGCCCTTAGCAGGAAGAAAGCATGCAGAGACACCAGTAAAGAAAGGAAGTGTAAAGGCCCTGTTCATGGTTTCCAGCTGTCTTTTATCATGTCAGTTAACACTCAGCTTAGACATGCGTAGCAGTCAGCCTCGTTGTTACATGAGAAGTACAGTGTCAGCATTACATCATTTGTGTCGGTCACAAAAGACATTGGTTGCAGAAAGTACCAAGGGCAACATGGGCTTCGAGCCAGCAAAACACAGGTCTTGAGCCAAGGCTACGATCCTGGCTTTGAGCCAGCCTACACTTGGTAGTTCAGTCCAAATATGCTTTGACTCCTATCATTGCTGAGAAAATAATTTCATAATAGTAGATGATATTATGTAGACATTAAGCATAATTTATTTATAAGATGTGACTATTGTTATTATGGAAAAAAAAAAGTCAATTTAGAATTCTATAGTTTCTTCTGTTTTTTTACTATAAAGCTACAAAAGTCTTTTAAAGGGCCAGGCTGTAGCACACCGGGCTAATCACACATAGTATGAAGCACAAGGATCCTGGTTCCAGGCCCCGGTTCCCCACATGCAGGTGGACAATTCACAAGCGATGAGGCAGGTCTCTCTCCCTCTCCTCTCTTAATTTCTCTCTGTCCTATCAAATAAAAACAACAACAACAACAACAAAAGTTTCTAGGAGCAGTGAATTCATAGAGCTAGCCGAGCTGAGGCAAAAAAAAAAAAAAAAAGTCCTTTGAGAATTGTAGGTTTTTGTGTGTGTGACAATATTGAGAATTGTAGGTTTTTGTGTGTTTGACAATATTGAGAATTGTAGGTTTTTGTGTGTTTGACAATATTCAAATATTTCACTTATTATCATTAAAACATTCCTGGATTTCTTTACCTCTGGATGTATTGCATTGTCCAACAGAATTTTCTAGTCATGAAAATGTACTGACCATATAGTAGCTATATATGTACATATAGCTATTAAATATTTGAAAGTTGACTAATACAGCTTAGAATATTACTTAATTTTAACTAGTTTGTGTTTGAATTTAAATAGTCTTACTTAAATTCAAACACAAACTAGTTAGAAAAATAGCTTACCAGGTAAGATCCCTGCTTTGCCATGTGTTCAGCCCAGGCTTGATCCCTGGCACCCTGTGACAGGTGTTATAACCAAGGAGGGAACTCTGGTGTCTCTTCTTTTTTCTAACTATCTGAATGGAAATGGTGAATGGCAGTGGTGAAATTGAGTTTGCATGGCCTCAGTTCCACCAGACAAACAAAATTAGTCATTCAAGACTAATGGTTACTATATTAACTAGTGTGCAGGGTAGCATAGGTTACACTGTTGGTTTTACACTCTTGGATAAAGGTAAACCAATTAAAGATATAGTGATGCTTATAAATATGAAAAAAATGAAATAGAATTCTACAAAATCAAGGACGTGGTTCATAAGTAATATACCTGCCTTTCATATATGAGGATCTGGATTCAATCCCCAACAGCATGTGAAGGGAACATACAGATGGTGGGATAGTGTTTTGGGGTCTCAATTGTACAGATGATGGTATAATAGTGTTCTGGTCTTTGTCTCTTCCTTCCTTCCTTTCTTTCTTTCTTTCTTTCTTTCTTACTTTTTCTATCGGAGCTCTAGCTTTTGGTGGTGTGGGAGATTGAACCTGGGACTTTGGAGCCTCAGACATGACAGTCTCTTTGCATAACCATTATGCTATCTACCCACACACTCTCTATTTCTTGTTCTCTCTCTTCTTTCTCATTCCTCTATCAATTTCAAAATTATAAAATTTTAAAAACTGAGCCAGAGTGTCTCAGCAGTATATCCAGTGAAGAAGATCACAGGTTCTATCCCCAGCAGCATATTAAAAAAAAAAAATTGCAACCAACTATAAGATGCATATAGTGAAGTTGAGAGGGAGAGCCTAATTACTATACACAAAGCCTTTAATGCCTGAGGCTCCAAAGTCCTATATTCTGTCCCCTCATCATCATAACCAGAGACGAGCAGTGTTTCCATGGGAGTAGGGGGAATTTTTAAAAATATGTATGAGAAAAAAATAGCAACTCTAATTTCCCTAATATTTTAGGATAGATAATTGAGTTTCTAAATTGCAGTAAAGTATCCAGATAACATCGTCCTCTGTGTGTCTAATAAGAGTTCCTGCATCTATATGGTGTATTTGAGAACAGTAAAGGTATGCTAAAATGCAGAGAATGGGTATTTACTTCTGTTTGTGTCATTATACGGCTATGAACTCAGAAAAAGAATGAATTATTATGTGTTATTGGCCTCCCAAGTCATTTAAACTGGGAAGATTAAGTCACTGAGTAAGATTTCTATATGGGGGAAGAATGTTATCTAATTTATTTATTTATATATATATTTATTTTTTCTCCTTTTGTGGCCCTTGTTTATCGATGTTGTTACTATTATTGTTGTTATTGCTCTCGTTGTTGTTGGATAGGACAGAGAGGAATCAAGAGAGGAGGGGGAAGACAGAGAGGAGGGAAAGAAAGACAGAAACCTGCAGACCTGTTTCACCGCCTGTGAAGCGACTCCCCTGCAGCTGGGGAACCGGGAGCTGGAACTGGGATCCTTACGCTTTGTGCTATGTGCACATAATCTGCTGTCCTACTGCCTGGCCCCTATTTATTTTTTTCTTTAGGACACAGTGAGGAAGTATCACTATTCTTATCTCTATTGTTTTCTAAGTTATCTAAGTTAGTTCTCATTTTATTGAAGGTAGCTACCTATTTCATAATAGTGAAAAGTAATGTTACGAGTAACACTTAGAAAATTCTTCCTATTGTTTATCAGAATAATTCCTCATAGGTGGTTTTAAGTTTTATCGTTTTGAAGGAGATTTTATTATTATTATTTCTTATTGGGGGGTTAATGGTTTACTGTCAACAATAAAATATGATAGTTTGTACATGTGTAACAAACAGTTCTCAGTTTCCCACATTTCCGTTCAGCCCTAAGTCCTCAAGAGTTTTATGTCTACTTTGTTAACGGAAATTTTTGAATGTAGAAGAACCACATCACTTATGCAAAATCAAGGATAAAGCACTATTACTTGACTGAGCACTTCTTGTTTCCATAAAGAGACTATTATTTGGGATAAGGTATAATTCAGAAATGCAGGAAGTTTATCCTGGCAGACATCCAGAGATTCTGAACCAGACCGGAAGTCACATGGAGAGCAGACTAGAAACTTATGGTGATGATTTATCCAAGTCCTGTAAGTGACAGGATTATCAGAGGGGTCAGGTCTGCACAAAGATGTCACTATGTCTTGTGTATTTGGGATTCTTGTCATTAAGAAATAGGTGGCAGTGAAAGGTGAAGGTCAAACTCTACTACTGAGGGTCAACAAGACTAAATGGCCGCTTGGAGTCTAGTGAAATAAGGCAGAAGCCTTCTCAGAACTAAGGTGCCAGGGTAGGACTACAGCAGCAGTATAACTGATGTAATGCTGTTGTTTGGTTGTTTTGATTTTTATTTCAGTCTAAATTGCTTGTTTAAATTAAACTTGGCCTCAAAGGGATTAAAAAACATCTCTTGCACAAAAGGAGGAGAATACAGGCCCTGGGATATCATACTTGAACCTTCTTCTCTCCTGTAAATTACTAAAAAGATTTGAATTTATGATGATCCTTTAGAGCTTTATATTATTATTATTATTATTTAAGATATGTCCCTTCTAAAGTGGCCCAGAATGTGGTGCAGCAGCTAGACTACTGGACTTAAAATCGTGGGGACTTTAGTGTTCCATCCTTACCATCAAGTGCGTCAGAATGATGTTCTAGTTCGTTCCCATAGCTAAGTAAATAAATAAAAATTTAACTACTCTAAAAGTAGCAAATCTTATTATTTTACTTTCATTTTGAGACCAACTAACCAAGAATTGCAGAAAGAGAACAAACAATCCCTCTGACCTTTACTGAAATTCTCAAAATATTCAAATTGTGTATAACATGGCAGCTGTCGAAACCAGGAAATTAGTATTAACACAATGCCCTAAATTAACCTACAAAGCTTATTCAGATTTTTTCCAGTTTCAAAAAAAAAAGCCATATATTTTGATTCAAAATCTAAAAATCTAGATTTCACGTTGCATACATTTTGTTTCTTGTTTATCAAATTTCTCTAGTGTGAGGTGTCCTTATAATGAAAATCATGTTATGTAAGGGTTTGGCAATTATACTACAAGAAATTATGTCTACAATTTATTTTTTGTTTTGTATTTCAACAGTTCTAAACATCAACGTAAGCCATTATTGGCAATGCTAACCTTTACCATTTGGGTTAAGGTAATGTTTATAAAATGTCTCTGCTGTAAAATGATATTTCTTAATGCAATTAGTGTTTTCTGAAGAAAAGCTTTAACATAATGCAAATATTTGTTTTTCATTTGGCTTTGCCTACTAATTTTAGATCAAGTGATGATTTTGAAATAGAAATTTACAGTCGTGACTGTTGAGAATGTGTTTTCCAAATAATGCTCTTAGTTTATACCATATTTTTATATTTTTAAAACCACAATTATATTCAAGGAAATGTTGATTCTTTATATGTCAATATGTCATCTACTAATTTCGATTGAATCTAGGCTCTCTATATATCCTATGTTAAATATTATAAATGAGTATTTTCTGTTCTTCTTGATCAAATTACTCAGATTTATTTATTGGAAATTCCTTCAATTTTAATCCTATGCCTCTCTAACATCTAACATACTCTCACCAGTCCTGAGTACTTTTTTTATGTGAAAATACTATGAAAAGTGAAAAAAAAAATCTTGAGATATGCTGTTCTCCATTAAAAAACTGTAAGTGTTGTGTATTTGATTAGGATTCTGTGAATTAAACATAGCTGACTATGTAAAAATTAATTTTTCTGTTTTGTCCACAAGTTTAAACACGCTTTATATGTTTTGAGTTGTTGTTACTTACTAATTAGAACTGATCATTGAAAATAAAATTATATTGGTTTAGGAAATAAATATTACTTCATGCTCAATTTATCAACTCTTGAATCATTATACCTTTAATTTTTTTTTCCAAATGAAGGGTCAGTATATTTGCTACTGAAATAATGCTTACAGTAAGAGGCTATTCAGTATAGTCTGTGAATTTATCCTCAAAGTAGTACATCTTAGACTGACTGATATGTATCATTTGCTCACTGACTCTTTATATATCATTTGCTTCAATGAGTTATGGATGAATTTATAAGTCAGGAGTGGTAGAGCAAGACAAACTTAGAAAATCATAAAGAGAGGTCATCAATAACACCGTGAATGTATTCACAGTCTTCCAATTGAATATATTGTTTATGCAACACAGGTTTCAATATATTTCCTGTCATCATATGAGACTCACTGGAGATTTATTTCACTTGATTTGGAGGTATCTGTTCAAACAGTTGTCCTTCATCTCCCAAATGAATGGCAATTCTGCTTCAAGTTGTTATTACCAAATTTCATGGAAAATAATCCTATCCCCTGTTTCTGAAGCATTTTAGTTCTTGTATCTATACCATTGACAACTCTGAAATGTATTTGAACATCACAGAAAACATTTTCTGATGTGGTATGAGACTGCAGTGAGTGTGTGCACTTGCTTGCATGCACAGGACTTTGAAACGCAAATAGGGCCACCGACTTTATATTTTACACAGAAACACTTGTGAATGATTATTTCCTACCACTATTACTCTACTAAAAAAAAAAAGATATTTTTAACACTAAAAATTAGGGAAAAAATTATCATGTTAGAATCTCCAGTCTCCTAGTAGTCACCTTGAAGTTCAATGTATTGCTTTGTGACTACCTTAAGGTATTGAGGGGAAGAAGAGGGGAACAGGTAAAGAGAGAGAGTGATACCTGTAGCACTGCTTCATCATTTCGTATGGTAATGTGTACACTCAGCCAGGTGTACCACTGCCCGGCCTATAAATAAAATATTTCTGTTAGTAATCACAGCATTAACAGATAAGAAAGATGTAAGAACAGTCGTCTGTTACTACTAAGACACTGGCCATTCAAACAGTGTTTAGATAGCTTATTTTGCAGTGAGAGCAAACCTCCTTCCACACTTCTGCTTTTCTTGTGGACACACTTACTTAAAAAGAAAGCAAATTTGGGTCACTGTGAGATGACTCTTACTGTGACCATTTTTTTAAAAATATTTATTTATTTCCTCTTTTCTTGCCCTTGTTGGTTTTATTGTTGTTGTAGTTATTATTGTTGTTGATGTCGTCGTTGTTGGATAGAACAGAGAGACATGGAGAGTGGAGGGGAAGACAAGAGAGGGGGAGAGAAAGATAGACACCTGCAGACCTGCTTCACCGCCTGTGAAGAGACTCCCTGCAGGTGAGGAGCCACATGGGGAGCCTGCTGCGCTACCACTGGACTCCCGTGACCTTCATTTTTATGCCAAAGGAATAATTATCTAGAGCTTGAAGTAGTTGCCCAGCTTGCGATCCACTTCCAAAGAATGGATATGATCTCAAATTAACTCTAAAACTTTCACCTGTATTTGAGTCTTAAGAATGATCTTTCCACTAATTCTGTTTTCATCAGCTCTTTGCATCCTGTTGGTCCCTCTTGCTTTTCCATAACTGCACGTTAGCCTGGGGTTTCACTGCTTTACCTTTGAATTTATTTTGGAGATCATCTTATTCTTTTTAAAAAATATATTTTTATTTATTATTGGATAGAGACAGAGAGAAATTGGGAGGGGAGAGGGGGATGGGGAAAGAGACAGAGAGACATCTGCAGCCCTGCTTCACCACTCATGAAGCTTTCCCCTTGCAGGTGGGGACCAGGGGCTTGAACCTGGATATTTTTGCACTGTAATGTGTGCACTTAACCATGTATTCCACCGCCTGACCCCAGATCATCCTATTCCTGTTTTCTTTTTTTTTTTTAACCTAATTCTGCTTTTGATAACCTTTGGCCTCAATAGACTAGTCATGCTCCTACACTTTCTTGTTTAATCTTAGTTATAGACATTGAACCTATCTGAATGAAAAAACTTTTGGTTGTCTGAAAACGTTCTTCATGCCTACTAGTCTGCCAGTTGTTGATGTCAGTCTTTATTCTGGGTCATCTAGGAAGTAGATTTCTGAAAATGTTCTGTAGTGTCAAGTCTTGAATTTAAGCTAAGTGGTATGCATGTGTGGATTCCTGGAAACTTTAAACTGTGTTGCAGTTTGACATACTTTGTTTTCTCCATTTTATCTAACAATAGATTATTGAAAAACCTTCCTATTGGAGTTGCTTATAATCCATGGTCAGAGCTGATGTTGACCGTTATAGTATTTGATCTCATTCTCTTCTCTGTGTTTTATTTCTTCTGGATGCATGTTCACAAGTTGACTCTTGGGAATTTTGCAACTTCCAGTCATTTTAGGACTATTGTTTGGGACTTTGCATTTACTTTGAACAATCTGCTATGGCAAAAAATAGTAGATCAATTTGTCATTTATTGAAGAGAACTATTAACATTGAAACAAAGAAACCATGCCTTATAGAGCTGTGACTTCTAACAGACAGAGAACATTGCATGTTGTCTCTTTCTACCTAGCATCTATGGACAAAGGGCAGGACTAATTTAACTTCACTTTGGGAGATCCTTCACTTAGAAGAAGAAATGGCAGTTTGTCGGGACATTGTGAGGATGTGGTTGAGCTTGGCAGTGCTTGACCTGAAGAGTGCGTCTATCCTGTCAGTCTTTCTCTCTACCAAGAGGTTGAGGAAGGATGGACAGGAGTAACCCCAAAGGTGTGCCTCCTTTTATCAGACTCCCTACCTCACAAAAACCTGCATTCCTGATACTATGGCCATTCGATAAAAAGAAAGGGGGAGATTTCAGGAAATTGTGAGGATTCTCACAATTTCCTCATAGTAGTTCAGTCCTGTCTATGACTGCTATTTGTTGTCGGCATTGGTTAGAAGCAGATAACTACATTCTAAATTGTCTGAGCAAGAGTGTCAGAGTATTTTCAGATATAGTTTATTTAAAAAAATCTATTTTTGCTCAAATTAAAAATTATAATGGACATTTATGATTCATAAAAGTAAAAAATCATTAGGGTAATTCTCCTTTCTGGGTGATTAAGAGTTTATTTTTAATTTTTTTTTTTAGGATGTGTTGTATTGTGTTAGCAGAGTTGGTTCATTGTGGGTTCAGCCTGGTATTTTCCTTATGTAGTTTTCACACCATATTCAGATACCTGAATTTGGTTGCATAGTTAATAAAGAACTGAAGATTTTGGAATATGATGGGATGACTAGACAAGCTAGACTAATATTTTCTGCCTTCGGAACTAATCATAAAACTACCCTCTGCACATGTATTGAAAACAGGAAGTGTGCTAGGTTTCAGATAAGATTTTAATTAAGAATTTAAGGGTTGGGAGGGGGAGACAGCATAATGGTTATGAAAACAGACTCTCATGCCTGAGGCTCCTGAATCCCAGGTTCAATCCCCCACATCCCTATAAAGCAGAGCTGAGCAGTGCTCTGGTGTTTCTCTCTGTGTGTGTGTCTCTCTTTCTGCATCTCTCTCAAAAAATAAAATAAATAAAATGAAAAAGTTTAAAGAAATAATTTAAGGGTTATGCTAGATTGATACTGGTCATTTAGATATCAGACATTCAGAAATGGGACTGGATGGTGGTGCACTCAGTAGAACCCACATTTTACAGATACCCACAAATAAAATAATCTGATAGATTGACAACCAGATGAAATACCAATTTAGACAGATCAAGAATGATATACACATTAGTTATGAGTAGGTTGTGCTATGAAGAACTGAGTTTCAGTATCACTAAATTTGCTGCAGCTCCGTTTCTTCCTTTATAAAAAAAGGCTGCTGCTGGGAGTCGGGTGGTAGCACAGTGGGTTAAGCACATGCAGTGCTAAGCGCAAGGAGTGGCATATGGATACCAGATTGAGCCCACCACTCCCCAGCTGCAGGGGAGTCACTTCACAGGCGGTGAAGCAGGTCTGTAGGTGTCTATCTTTCTCTCCCCCTCTCTGTCTTCCCCTCCTCTCTCCATTTCTCTCTGTCCTATCCAACAACTTTGACATCAATATCAACAGCAATAATAGCTACAATAATAAAACAAAGACAACAAAAGGGAATAAATTAATATATTTTTAAAAAGTCTGTTGCTAAAACATTGTTGATCTCTGTTTATATAAAAATTTCTAGCAAAAACTAAATTCAATGCTCTAGATTCTTATTAATTTCCACCAGTGGAAGATTATTAGTGTGGTAGTATACATAGTTTCATTATTTCACGTACAGAAAAAAGTGATAATACTCTATCCTGGATACATCCAAAATAAGTAAATATTTTTCCTTTGAAATCGTTGACATTTATTTTTCTGAAGGTCATGCTCAGATATATGCTATCAATAAGTGCTTACACTTTTTTCCAGTGTACCTGTGACCTTAACAGTCAATTATTCCACACATTGATTTAAAGTTGTTTTGTGTGACATAGAAAGATAGATGCAATTTGAGATGCTGTATAAAAAAATATGCATGTTACCTGCCAGATGTTTAAATTTAATTACAATTTTAGTTCTATGCAACTACCAATCAAGAATAAAGTAAAAAAGAAAAAATAAATGTTTGGATGTGTTTTCCTTACGTTTTAGGATTTCTCTGTGTGAGCTACTTTGGTGCCTATAAAGGGCCAGTATAAAATTAAATATTGTCTGTGTTCCATTTAGAATTTTTGGACCATAAGAATAACCATCCATATAATTTCAATATCAGAGAAAATTAGACAGTCCTTGAGAATATGCAAGAATCTTAATAATGAAATGGAATAAACTGGTAGGGGTATGAATAATTAGCCATCCAGATCATACACACTTTCAACACAGGATATGCCTTTAGTCTTTACAGTAAAGAGGTTAATGATTAAATTATGTTCTTCCATTTCAAACTTACTTTTAAGATCTTCATTCTATTTCAGAATTTCCATAATGAGCATGTTGTACTTGTCAGAAGTTGACTTCATGACAAAAACTTTCATGCTTGTATCATTAACTTTCACCCTCAAAGTTTTAAACTTTCAGTCACTCCCTGTAATTAATTCTCCCAGTCGTACCTGTCATTAATCATTTCAGAAAATCCCAGGCAAAGTCACAGCTTTTGTAGGGCAGAAAAAAGTAGGAAATCTCTGATGGTATTGACTTTGCTAGCTTATTTGACTTGTGGAAGTGTTAGGCTTTTCTCAATAGGGTCACCCAGTTGGTACCTCAAATACAAATAAGGCAACACTGAATCAGAAGAATTCTCTCTTTCTCTCTCTCTTTTTTTTTGGTGGATATTTTTAATTACATTTTGGTGTCAGCTACAAATATAAACTAGAAGGGAAAAAAATCCTCAAATTTACTCTGACAAATACTTGTCAGTTAAAGTTGTAAAATAGCTTAAAATACTCCCCCCCACACACACACACACACACACACATACACATTATGTTCTAGCCACTAGTTACTTTTGGTATAAAAGTATTTGGGAATATTTATAAAACAAAAGTCAGACATATTTATCTCATGGGCTTGAACAAATATAGTTCATTTTATACCTATTGATAGGAATAGAGTGATATAATGGGAAAGAGATAGATAGATAGATAGATAGATAGATAGATAGATAGATAGATAGATAGGGAGCATGAAGCTTTCCCCCTGCAAGTGGGGAATGGAGGCTTGAACCTGGGTCCCTGCACATTGTAACACGTGCATTCAGCTAGGTGTGCCACCACCTCACCCCCCATTTGTTTATATCTTAATATTTGCCCAGTCCAGTGCTTAACAAAGACACAAAGCACACATGAATTGTACAGTTGAAATTAGTGGATGACTTACCTTATAGCCCATAGTAGCAGAAACACACCTAGCCTTTCTTCCCTTTTCCACATACACCTAATTATTGAAGGAGTAACACCAGAAATCAAGAATGAGTAAGTTCTAGAGATGTTAGATTGCCAGCAGGCAGTATGACTTCTTCACAGAGACCTTTGAGATGAGAATAAGTACAAAATTGGTAATATTTAAAGGACACAAAGAAGGGTAGAGAACACTGTCATTTTTCCAACTTCCATAAGGCATAGTACTAAACATTTAACAAATATTTACTTCATTTATTCTACAGATACTACTGCTATCATTAGCTTGCCTTTTGTTGTTTGTTTTGTATGAGAGCTTACTTTACTTTGTCATCCCTAGTTAATGACAGAACTGAAATTTGAACCCATGATACTCTCCCTCTCCCTCTCCCTCTCCCTCTCCCTCTCCCTCTCCCTCTCCCTCTCCCTCTCCCTCTTCCTCTCCCTCTCCCTCTCCCTCTCTTTCTCTTTCTCTCTTTCCTTGCCACTAGGGTTATCATTGGGACTTGGCGTTTACACAGAGTCTACTCTGCTCACAGACAGAGAGAAGTAGGCAGGGGAGATAGGGAGAAAAAGAGAAAGGTGGACACCGGCAGCACTGCTTCATGGCTCATGAGCAAAGCTTTCCCCTGCAAGTGGGCACCCAAGGTTTGAGCTGGGGTCCTTACACTTAGTCAAGTATGCACTCAACCCAGGGTACCCCAGCCTGGCCCCCACAAACTGACTTCTAAAGATGATTTCTAAAGATCATATAATGTTGTAAATGTTGCTACTTTAATTTAAAAAAAGCTCTGCTTAAATAAAAAAAAGTTTGGAAATCTAAATTATTCTGGATAATAATGACCACAATAATTGGGGATGATAAAGTTTCCAGAGAAATTGAAGTAGTCAAACAAATAGACTATGAAATCATATATATATATATATATATATATATATATATATATATATATATATATATATTCTTCTCTGTGAAATTTCTGATTAAATTATGTCACATTGTGATGATGGATCCTTCATAATTATGCTCCTTTCCATTATGAAGTAAAACAATTGTTGCCAGGGGTTTTTAGACTTTGTTCCTCATCTTAACTAGCTGCTACTAAGTATTTTGTCTAGAAATACTAGGACACACTGATCCTTACTATTTTGGATGTATAAGGGACTATTTTTATTCTTGTTAAATTTAGTGTCTGTTCAGTAAAGGTAAATATATGTCATTCTCAAGACAATAATTTTGTATATGTCCTTAAATCCTATGTCAAGTAGTAGAAATAAAACAAGAGATTTGGGGTGTTTTTTTTGATACATCAATGCATAACTCCTATGTTTTCCAATATTCTCAAGATCATATGAAAATAATTCAAGCTGAAAATAAAAGTTCATGGATGAAATATTTTAAGTACCATGCATATATGTCTCATCATACTTCTGAAACATAGTATTAAACTGGGTGCTGTGATTCTCAGCTACCAGTCTTCTGTGTTTAAATTAATATTTATCTGGCATAATTCTGTGGGCTGTATTGTTACATAGTGGCATATGGATTTCAAAAATGAGTTGTTCCTTCTCCAGACTTCTTCATGATGTTAATTGCAACCACTGGGGACCCAAAGCCTTACCTGCAATGTGCAGGTCCACTGATTCTACTTTTCCTTATTTCCCCATGACAGGCATGACAAGCCCATTTATCTAAAAAGTTTTCTTTTTTTTTTTTTACAGAGGAAACAAACTTTTCCCTAAAAGTCAAAATAATGAGACACCACTGAAATGACTATCGACAGGAGCAGGAAGAATACAAAAAAAAAAAAATGTGAGAATGGTGAGACAACTAAAAACCACAATAGAAAGCCATTAAAACTAAAGGTGCTAGTGGAAGAAAGAATATTACAACTGTCAAGAAGAGTCTGTGTGAGAACTGCAGTCACAGAGCAATGCAGTTACCTTTAGAAATTTAGTAAAATGTAAGGTTCTGTTTGCACAAGTTAAGGATAGAATGAGCATAGAATTAACTCCACACATTTTTATCAGTCTGTTCCTTATGCCAAACAGAAATGGAAGATACCAGGGAAAGGAGTGAAGGTGCTAGCGTGAGGCTTGGTCAGTCTATTTCCTGCAGGGTAGATTAGAGAAGAATGAAATAGTCTGAGGGGGTGGGGACTACAGAACAAATTGAAAATAAAAGATATGTTGTACCTTCAAATGGATGCAGATTCAGTCCCCTTCTTTCATCTCACCGAATCTACCTTCTCTTACCTTGTCCACTGAATAGTACCCCAGTGACAGTTCACTCTAAAACCATGAGGAAAAATAAAATAAATAAAATAAAAAAAAAAAAATCCACGAGGAATCTAGCTCCTAAAATCAGAGCACTAATGTAAATCAATGAAAAAAATATATATATATACATATATATATGTATTTTGCTTCTACTTAAAGACTTTCTAGCTCTCCATCTTACTTAAAGTAAAACTCTAGATCTCTACCTGAATGTGGCTCTAAGGTATAGGATGACAAGAAAGGGACAGGAGTCACTATGCCTGAGGCTGTCCATGGTGCTGAACCATTATGGTTTCCATTCCCTTAACTATTGTCCGCCATAGTTGCTGTTCTTGACTAAGACACCTATTAATTTAGTCTGGAATGGAAATAATAAAGAACATATCTTCCCTTGAGTAGATGAGAGGATGAAGAATGCCTTTGTTATTTTAAATTTTCTAATAAAAAAGAACTTATGATGGCAAATTACCATCCCTTTTTTTTTCTTCCTTTATCTAATTTTTCCAATTCTTTTTGTTTTTTCAAATGCCATGGAGTCCAATGAGAAGGTAGTAGATGAATTTTTACAAGAATTTCACAAAATTATGAAATATGGGGTTTGAAATGCAATAGATAAGGGTGGGGCTGGATGGTGGCACACCTGATTGAGTGAACATATTAAGATGCATAAGGACTGGAGTTCAAGCCCCTGGTACCTACCTACAGGGGTAAAGCTTCATGAGTGGTGAGGCAGTGCTGCAGGTGTTTCTCTGATTCTCTTCTTCCCTATTTCCCCCACCCCTCTCTATTTCTGACTATCTCTAGCCAATAAATAAATAAATAAATGTAGTAAGAAAATTAAGAGAGAGACAGAGAGAGAGAGAGAGAGGGAGAGAGAGGAGGAAGAGAGAGAAGGGGGCAGGTGGTGGTGCGCTCAGTTGAATGCATGTGTTAACATGTGCAAAGACCCAGGTTTGAGCCCCTGCTTCCCTGCAGGGGGATGCTTCACAAATGATGAAATAGGTCAGAAGTTGTCTTTTTTTTCTCTCTCCCTCTCTATTTTCCCTCGTTTCTCAATTTCTGGCTGTCCTATCCACTTAAAAAAAAATAAATAGAAAGGAAAAAAAGGGAAAAAATGGTCATTGGGAATGGTGGAGTCATAGTGTCATCACAGAGCCCCAGGTATAACTTTGGTGGCAATAAAAAATAATAAGAAGAAGAAGAACAAAAGAAAAAGAAAAAAGAAAGACAATAAAGTCAATGGTCTAAGTCATTGTGTGCAAGGAATAAAAATATGACTCAGGAATATAAATGGATTTGCTTCAGGTCAACAGAGCTAGATAGTTTTGTTGTGTAATCCAATTTCCTCAACTCCAAATTAGGTTTACCTTAATTATTTAGGTTTTCTTTATAGCTTATAGTATTATCCTGTGTCCAGTGTCATTTAGAATACATAATGTAATGTCTTTTCAACACCTGAAGTTTTTCTGATTTTTTTTAGTACATATGAAACCATGTAATACATATTGTTTCTTTTGTTTTTATCAGATACATTCACTTTAAAATTCTATAAATTGTTTGGTCACCAGATATATAGTCCAGACAATCACTAGTTACAGTCTAGAAAATTCAGGAAGGAGAATCAGTACAATACTATTGTTTGTCAGTGTAGTGGCAGCTAATAACACACCTGTAGGTTTAGAATTGTTGCAGCCTTTTGCACTGCCACTGCCACAGCAATCAGCTGGTGAGAGTCTACTGCTGTTGCAATGAGTTTTTATCTAGGCTGGTGAAAAATTTTGTATTTAACTTTATTGTTGCTGTCATGGTGAATGAACACGTTGACAATACTGAATAGGTTTAGTTTGAAAGCAGTAAAAGCTGATAGAGCTTCCTGATAGAAAACCGAATACTTAAAGGATATCAAGCCATTTAACTGAAACTGGGCTCCCTAAGGACAACTTTATAATTCAGGATTTTTTTTTTTCCCTTAGTGGCAATGTCTCCATGATTTACTTAAACTCTTTGTACAATCAAAACAACAATTGCATTAAAAATACAAATGCTTACTTCTTAATAACTAATATCGCAAATTAGAAGTATTTGTTTCATATTGATGACTTACTTTCTTTTCTCAGGTGTAACTTTTCATATTTACATACATATGTACATATATATATCATGTTGTCCTTTCAGTTGTCAAGACTTTTGTTTCTCATACATATTTCATATCATATGATTTTATTGAGTATTTATTATGTACCAATCACTGTGATAAAAGATATAAAAATAAGCATATTTCTGATACTCAAAGAACTATTATAATAGAAAATGAAAAGATGAATGACATTGATGAATGTGTTTATTTAATCATAATCTTTCAGCTGTTAAGCCCCATTAGCATCCAGGGATTCAATGTATATACATTTATTCTCACTCTCTTTATTGTCTGCACAGTCCAGATATGCAAAAATAAGCATTATGTAATATGGTTATGTTAGTGAAGAGCAAAAGTGGGCCACATTTTTTTCTGCCTACTACTATGTAGACATTTGTAACATTTGTGGGCCATATAAAATTATCAACTTAAAATTAACAGTTAATGTTGGTATATTTAAAAAAAACCCTCTGAGTTTCTATTCCTTCCTGTAGTTGCCTTGGCAGAGCCAGACTAAATGATTTCCACCCGAAGTCTGGATGTTCCACCATCACCGGCATAGAAATGTGTAGGTTATATTATGAGCTCACAGAGAAATGGGAGTTATTTCAGATTGGTGAGCCAGGGAAAATTGTGGACAATCTGGTTTCTACCATGAAAGATATGAGATAAGAAAATGAGAAATAAGTTCACAGAGGAGTGTACAAAAAGAAAAAAAAAACAGAATATGAGAAATAATATTGTGCATGTAGCAGTCTATTAGTAGTCATGGTTGACATAGTATAAATTTCAATACAGAAAGTGTTGAGATATAAAATTAGAGGTTAAACAGACTCAGATTTTGAAGAGCTTTGAATGCCCTATCAGAGAGATTGACATTTGTCCTTTAGTCAAACATGAATCATAAAAAGGTTTTGCACAAATGAACAGAATATTTGCATTTGATACATCACTTTGCCAGCATATGAGAGACTGAAATACTTGGTCCAAGATGCAAAGTATAACACTGAATTACGAGACTGATTTAAGCAGACCAATAATGATCATTGGCTGAATGAGGAGAGTTGCAGAAGGTCTGAAGAAAATATTAATAAATTATAATACAACCAAGGAAATGTGACAAGAGCTCTGACTTAATTCCATTGGATAAAGGAGATAAGGGAGGAAAAGAAGTCAGTTTCATGCCTAGCTCTGTAAGAAAAAAATATAGAAAAGAAGTATCACTTTATGAAAAAGGTGATGCCTTTGATTTTACACAGAAGCACACTTCCTGGAGTAGAGGATGAAGTGTATTTTGTTAGTAAATATATACACCTGCCAAATAACACAGCTATCAGCCACGTACTGGATGTTAGTTTTCACTATGCATTGGAGATATTCTCTTGTATACTTATCTATGTGTGTGAAACTTAGAAACAGTGTGATATATGAGTGTAAACATTATTGATCTTAGACTTGTACTCGAGGCCACTAGCATATAGGTGATAATTAAAACCAAAAGGGTAATGGTGGGACTGGGGATACAGCATAATAGTTATGCAAAAAACACTCCCATGCTTGAAGCTCTGAGGTCTCAGGTTCAATTCCCTGCACTACAATAAGTCATAGCTGAGTGCATGCATTGCATCAGGGAGCCAATAATGTGAGCAAGACTAGTCAGAAATGTGTTAAGTAACAAAGAAATGACTCTAAGAGAAGGTATGAGGCTTCAAGGACATAGCTGTGTGCTTAAGACAATTGTCAAGAAGGATGAGAGGAGGCTTGTCTTTTTCACCTTAGAACAGAAGTGAATGGTGATTACTTTAACTGAGATTTCAGTGTGATGGGTGTGTAACGTACTAGGGAGTAGCACAAAGACACATGCAGCTAGATGCAGATTTAGAATTTAGAATTAGAGGGATGTATGCTTGAAAACTACCTGAACATAAACACGATGTATAAAAAAAACTGAAGATAAAAAAAAAATAAAAATAAAACAGGACCACAGACAGAATTCTCTTTTTTCCAGAGATCAGATTTATTGTTGTTTTACACTTTCAGTTTTATTTCACTACATATTCTGTATTTCAAAAATGGAAAACACTGTCACAAACTACAGTAAATAGTTATCTCCAGGAAAAGCACCTAAGTTATGTGGAATTGACTGCTTTTTGTCATACAATACTACCTTCAATTGAAAGAATGTTTGGAAGCATAGGAATAAGAATACAGATATTTGTAGACTTTTTCTTTATTTTATATTTTATTTATTTATTATTAGACAGAGACAGAGGGAGGAGGGGTGGCAGAGAGGGAGAGAGAGACAGAGAGACGCATGCAGCCCTGCTTCACCATACATGAAGCCTCCCCCCTGCAGGCGGGAACCAAGGTCTTGAACCTGGGTCCTTGTGCACTGTAATGTATGCACTTAACCAGGTGTGCAACTTTCTGAGCCCTAGACTTTTTCTTATAAAGGAAAACAAAAATAAGCTTATCACTGTAAAAAAATCAATAAGTAGTCATTAATGATATAGCTTGCTATAAAGATTAATCTTAATGTCATGCTTATTCAGTGTTTTTAAGCTATGAAAGATAGGCAACACAATAGGTTTTTTCTGCCTTTCTCAAAAAGAACTTTGTAGTGTAGTACAACATAAGTTGTTACTTGTAGACAATAATTTTAAAAATTGTGCACTCAGAAATTACAAACATAAAAGATATGTACAAAACTGAATTCTTCTAAGTCTTAGAGATTAAGATTTTTTATCTTACTCTGTTTTTCAAAATTATCCAATCACAGAATAAATTTTCCTGTAATAATAATGGATATGCAAATAAAACACATTTATAATAAAATTAAAAGCACAATAAAGTCACTTATGCTTCGGCTACTGTCTAAAAGACAGAATTAAAAAGAGCAAAGAAAGCTAGATGAAGCCATCAACTTACTTCTCTGTGCTTCTACTCTTTCCAGAGATTGAAACTAATTAAGAGTGCTCAGCACCTCAGACATAATTCTCCATGCTATTAACGTTTCCAAAATGATCTACAGAAGAGATTAAAGAAGAAGGGGGAGGAAAAGTCATAATAAAAATGAAAATGATGGAAGAATGTTTTATTGAATGAAGTAAGCACTACATTATAGCATTCTATACGGTTTGGGTGGACATCACTGGAAACAACATGTGAGTTTTCATAGAAACAGCAAAAGAATGACAAAATTGCAAAGAACCTGGTATTTCAATCTTACATCGGGTAAATCTTGGCCTTTCACTGTTTTCTAGATGTTGACAGAATCAAGACGAATTATCTGGGTTAGGGGTGAGATTTTTTTTTATTGCACACATTGAAAGCAATGTCCAGGCTGCAGTCACATGGGTCTTCTGATCTTTGGTCCCCCAGAAATAGTAAGAGTAGACCTATGAGGTGAAGGTGGATTGCATTACACAAGAGAAACACCCAACTAGGGAAACTTGCTATGTTACAGAGGACTGTAGGGAACCGGTTTTGTTGTTTTGGTTTGGTTTGGTTTGGTTTGGTTTGGTTTCAAGAGAAATATTACTTCATCCCTCAGAGCAGATGGCTACAAATAGCAACCTGAGGAAAGGTCATCAAAAGTTGTCAGAGGGGTGGGTGGGTGATGGCAGTGCACTGAATTAAGCACACACATTCAAGTGTGCAAACACCTGGTTTAAAACCATCTCTCCTTCACTGCCTACAGAGGGCAAGCTTCATGAATAGTACAGCAGGGCTGCAGGGGTCTCTTTTTCTTTCTCCCCTCACCCTCTCGATTTCTCTCTGCCTCTATCTAATAAATATAGTGTTGTTTTTTTTTAATTATGGTCAGAGTTTTGTTTTTTGTGCAAACTCTGGCAAGTGGCCCATGGAAGAAAACCTCCCAACAAAAAACAAGAATCTCATTGGCATCTTCTATGTTTTCTGAAAGTAGGATGGAGTGAGGAAGAAACTCACCAATATGATTCTTAGTAAACCTCCAAAGTGAAATTGTTTCCAATTGGCATTATTGAAGTAAATGTTCTACATTTAGATTTCACTCACTTCTCAGAGAAGTTTACATCTATATTCTTGGAATGTGTGAGTTCTCTATAAAATTTTTATTTGCTATTTCAGTTTTGATGCATTCTAGAAAAATCATATAAACGTGCTGAATTATCTGTAATCTCACCATCTGCTGTCATCTTAATATAACTTCTGTATATGCCTATTTGATTGCCATTGGTGTCATACTTTACCTATGCTAAGAACACCAGTTAACACATGAAAAAGACTCTTTTAGTCAAAATTAAAGTCAAAAGATATATAGGAAGCTGTACAATAGAATGTTTTTCAGGAGTTTAAAAATATGAATGTAATCTCTCTCTCCTCTTACTGTTTCTATTTGAAAAAAATCAGCTGGAATTGCTGAAGTCCTGGCAACAGGAAACAAATCAAAAAACAAATAAATGGACAACAACAAAAACAAATAAACAGCGAATGGCAAAAAAAAAAGTAAATCAGAGAAAAGGAGTCAGGAATTGAAGCAGGGAAGTTAGATTAGAACAATAAGGAGTCAATTAGTCACTGCTGATTTGCACATAAATCCCCCTCCACTTGGGACTATGTAAGGAACATCATCTGAAAATAACTTCTACCTAAAAGCTAGCAGATTAGTATCTGTACTTCCCCTTTCTCTCCACCTCTTCACCCCCAACTCCTCTCTTTCTTACTAAATAAAAACAGGGAGAAAATTTGGTCTGTGAGATAGTTCAGTGGTATTCTGTATGCAAGAGGTCTTGAGTTCATTCCCTAACTTTGTTTTATTTCTTTATTTTGATTTTTTTTTTCTTTCTTTGCACAAGAGCACTTTTCAAGCTCTGGTTGTTGGTGTCTGGGGTTTAAACCTGAAACCTTGGAGCCTCAGGCATGAAAGTTGTTTTTTTTTTTTTGCATAATGATAGTGTTATCTAGCATACTATTGGCTCTGCATTTTTTAAAAGTCTACAGGAGAGGGGAATAAAGGTAAATTCAAGGAGTTTTATCCTCTGTGTGTGTGTGTGTGTGTGTGTGTGTTCCAGGACCCTTATAACTCTAGTCTGTAAGAGTTATTTACCAAAAGACTTGCATTTCTCTGAAAGACTACTATTGTGGGTGGCTTAACTCATTTTTGATGTGCAAAGTAAAGAACTGAAACATGTGAACTTGTTTAAAAAACAACAACAACAAAATAACCAAACTGTCTCTGAAGATGGAGATAGGTGGGGGATATCATTGGGAGAAGGGAAGTACAGGACTTTGGTGGTAGGTCGGCTGCGGAACTACATCCTGTGATTTTACCATCTTAAAGACTGTTGTTAGGTCACTAACAGAAAGTGAACAGTTTAGAAACTAAATATAATTTGGCCAAGTGGTAAAGGGCCAGACTTGCATATATGATGTCCTGCTGTATTCAATCCCTGGTGACACAAATCCCCAAAGTTCTAGCTCTCTCTTTCCTTCCCAACTTCTTTCAAATAAATAAATAAATAAATAAATAAATAAATAAATACATCTTTTAAAATGAAGCACTTTTAAAAAATTCAATAGTACCTTTTGTTTTAGAGGTGACCTGGGTTTACAAGCCTATACACTTTTCAGAAGTACATTTTTTTTATTTCTCAAAGTACTGCTCCATCCTTCCCAAGTCACCAATATCCTTCCAGCAGAGTCCACTGGAGCCCCTCTTACCTTACAAGGCAGCCCCCATCCCCATCAATTCTTGGTTAAACTCAATTCTGCCGTTCAAGTCCATAATCTTTGGATTATGTTTACTTTCCTGAGTTTGTCACTCCTCCCACCCCCTGCCAATGGGTGAAACATTATATGTTTTCATGTCATGTGAATCCTTTCAATAATTTCATTTTTTTTTGTAGGTCTCATTCAGTGGTGATGAGTTCCTTCAGCTGTTGCTTGTCTGCATAATTAATCATGACTTCATCAAACTTTATTAATATCCTAGAAGGATAAAATATTCTAAGGTGGGGAGTCGAGTCGGGTGGTAGCACAGCGGGTTAAGCGCAGGTGGCACAAAGCTCAAGGACGGGAGTAAGGATCCTGGTTCGAGCCCCTGGCTCCCCACCTGCAGGGGAGTCCCTTCACAGGCGGTGAAGCAGGTTTGCAGGTGTCTGTCTTTCTCTCCCCCTCTCTGTCTCCCCCTCCTCTCTCCGTTTCTCTCAGTCCTATTTAACAATGACGACATCGATAACAACAATAATAAAAAACAACAAGGGCAACAAAAGGGAAAATAAATAAATATAAAAAATTTAAAAAAAATAAAGTAAAACAAAGTATCTATCTATCTATCTATCTATAGATATATATATATTCTAGGGTGGAATCATCCCTACTCAGAACTTTGAATATATACTTTTCATCCTTTCTAACTTTTAGACTTTCGGTTGAGAAATCAATGGACAGTCACATGTGTCTTTCTGCTTATCTCCAGCAGTCTTCAGGATTATCTCTTGCATATGGTCTTTGCCATTTTAACTGTTATACGCTTTGGTGGACTTAAGTTTGGATTCATTTTTCTTGGAGCTTGTTGCGTCTCCTCCATCTGGGAGCCTATAGAATTCTTTAATTTGGGGGGAAATTCTCAGTTAAAATGTTTTCAAATTCTGTCCCCTTTTTTTTTTTCTCTCTTCTCCTTGTTCCTAAGACAAATGTTCTTTTGTATTTTTGCTATTAGTCTTTAACTAAAATACGTTGTATAAAGATCTCCCACTATGTAGGGTGTTGCTTTTCAGTTTAATGTAGTCCCATTAATGTATTCTTCTTTTTGTTTTCTCTGCTGTTGGACTTGAGTCTCTGAATATATTTATTTTTTATAGATACATAAGATTACCTTTATTGTGAAAATTAGCATAGGATAATGAAAACTGAGAAGTTCCACAAGTTACTGTCTATAAGCTAGAAAATGAAGAAAGCAATTACTATAAGCCAGTCAGATTCTGGAGACCTGAGAATTCTGAGACAAAGACCAAGTGATTTGGAAATCTGATCTCAAGAAGAAAAAAAATCTACCTTAGTGGACTGGATGATCCCTACTCATGCTGGTGAGATTTCTTTCTTTCTCTCTTTCTTTCTTTCTTTCTTTCTTTCTTTTTCTTTCTATAGTAAAAAATACTTTTTTAGTCTAGATGGTAAGTAAAACAATGAGATTAAAATAGTCTTTCCTAATAATTATATATTTCTAGTTATTTTTGACAGATGCTCTATGCCATACTTAGCATTTTATGTAAATCAAAGTTAACAGTGAATCCTCACATTTAATATCTTAAAATATCAAACACTACTGATAAGAACCTAGAATAGTTTTGTTCATTATTGATTTATAAGTATGTGGGTTTTTTAAAAATTCATTTATAAAATAAAAAATATGAACAAAACCATAGGGTAAGAGAGGTACAACTCCACACAATTCCCACCACCAGAATTCTATATCCCATCTTCTCCCCTCCTTTCCTATTTTTTATCCCTCTGGGAATATGGACTCAGGGTCATTATGGGATGCAGAAGGTGGAAGGTCTGGCTTCTGTAATTGCTTCCCTGATGAACATGGGCGTTGGCAGGTCAATCCATACTCCCAGCCTGTTTCTATATTTCCCTGCTGGGGCAGGGCTCTGGAGAGGTGGAGGTCCAGGGTACATGGGTAAGGTCCTCTGCCCAGGGAAGTCAGGTTGTTGTCATGGTAGCATCTGCAACTTGGTGTCAGATTCCTGGAGCTGAAGGTGTGACATCACAGGCCTGTTATATGTAGACATAATCTGAAGTGAAACAGGTAAAGGTAGTACTGGTTGCATTGATTAGGTTGAGGTCAGCAGATGCAGTATCAATTGCTATGGGTCAAGAGAAGCCTGCTGGAAGGTAAGCCCTGTTACTGAGGTCAAGTCAATCATAAAATTTGAAAAAAAAAAAAAATCATTTGGCCATAGGTGTAGGGGCTGATTTCCATGTTCTCAATTCTGTTCCACTGATCTGTGTGTGTTTATTTTGTTTCCATCACTAGGCAGTAGCTCTATAGTATAGTTTGAGGTCAGAAAGTCTGATGCCTTCAGTCTGTGCTTTTTTTTTTTTCTTCTCAATTTTGCTTTGACAATCCTAGAGAGTGTCTGTTTTCAGATAAGTTTTTGTAGCGTTTGCTCTATTCCTTTAAAGAAATTTGGTAGTACCTTGATGTGATGAGCACTAAATCCATATATAACTCTAGATAGAATGGTCATTTTGACAGTGTTAATTCTTCCAATCTAAGAGCATGGGATATCTTTCCATTTCTTTGTATCTCTTCTTATTTCCTTGAAGTAACTCATAATTACCGGTGTACAACTTTTTCACTTACTTTTGTTAACTTTATTCCTAAACATTTGACTATTTTCTGTGCTAAAATAAAGGGATTGATTTTTGGATGTTTTCTTTTTTCTAGCTTAGTGTTTGCATGGAGGGATGCCACTTATTTCTGTATATTGATTTTATAGCCTGCTACTTTTCTGTACTATCCAATAATTTCCAGGATTTTTCCATGGGTTACTTTAGGATTTTCTATATATACAATCATACCATCTGTAAATAGAGACAGTTTTACTTCTTATCATAAAACCAGAATGCCTTTAATTCTCTTCTTTTGCCTAATTGTTATGGATAGTACTTCTAATTTTATGTTAAATAATAATGTTGACAACATGCAGCCCTGCCTTTCCCTGCTTAGAGAGGAAAGCCTCAGTTTTTCAACACTGAGTATGATGTTGGCTGTATGTTTGTTGTATATTGACTCAACTAATTTGAAGAACTTCCCATTTATCACCAATTTTATTTTAATGTTTCTGGTCATGAAAGGACGCTGGATCTTGTCAAAGGCTTCTTCTGCATCTATTGAAATGATATTTGATTTTTGAATTTCCTTCTGTTGATGTAGTGAATCACATTTGTTGATTTTATATATATTGAACCAGCCTTGCCTCCCTGGGATAAATCCTACTTGGCTATAGTGCACAATCTTTTTTAATGCACCATTGTATCTGGTTGGCTAGAATTGTACTGAATATCTAAGTATCTTCGTTCATCAGGGATATCGGTTTATAGTTTTCTTATTTAGTTGCATCTATGTGCTCTTGATATCAGCGTGATGACTTCATAGAAGGTGTTAGGGAGTATTTCCACGTCTTCATTATTTTGGAAGAGTTTGAGGAATATAGGTAGTAGCTCCTTCTTAAAGATTTTGTAGAATCCATTTATGAATTCTTAATGAAACTGTTTGGAATTGGATTGTCTGCTTGTGAGAGTGGGGAGCTCAGATTCATTACTACTAACATGCTTCTATGGATATGCTTTCTCTGGTGTTTCAGTAACTGCTGTGTATGTATTGTTGCCCCTCATTTGGATCACAGATGTTTATTACTGTGAGCTATTCTTGGTTAAATCCTTGCTTCATCTGTAGTTTACTTTTGCATATGATGAAATATAGTGGTCCAGTTTCTTTCTATTTTTTTAAAGATTCTTTTTTAAAATATTTATTTCCTTTTTGTTGCCCTTGTTTCCATTGTTGTAGTTATTATTGTGGTTGCTGTCATTGTTGTTGGATAGGACAGAGAGAAATAGAGAGAGGAGGGGAAGACAGAGAGGGGGACAGAAAGATAGACACCTGCAGACTTGTTTCACCGCCTGTGAAGCTATTCCCTGGTAGGTGGGGAGCCGGGCTTGAACCAGGGTCCTTATGCCGGTCCTTGCGCTTTGTGCCACGTGCGCTTAACCTGCTGCGCTCCTGACTCCCGGTGGTCCAGTTTCATTCGTCTGCATGTTTCAACCCAGTTTAGAGATTCTCCTTTCTCTATTTGATGTTTTAGGCTCCCTTGTCAAAAATTGAGTGTTCATAACTTTAAGGGCTAATTTATAAGTTTTCAGTTCTATTACGCTGGTGTGTCTCTATTTTGTTCTCGTAGTAGGCTGTTTTGATTGTAGTGGCTCTGTAGTATGTTTTGAAATCAGGAAGTGTAATGCTTCTATTCTTGCTCCTTTCTCTCAGGAGTGCTTTGGCTACCCAGAGCATTTTCTGTGTCTAGATAAAGTTCTGGAATTTTTCCTGCTCTTTTAAAGAAATTTGTTGTAGTCCTTCTCTATAATTCTTCTCAATTTAGTGAGGTTCTCTATAACCATAATACTAAGGACTATTTTGGGATTTATATAGCTCTGTTGAATTTAGAGTTTTCTTCAAGTGACTGTAAAGTGCTAAAATGTAAGCAGTTATATAATGTAAACTAAAGTAAAGCTTTTCCTCAGTTGCATAGGTTTTTCAGCTCACATATTTTTACTTGAATTGCTCATATTAATTGTAGCAATTGTCCATTTCTATTTGCATCCACAGACAATATTCGATTTAGAGAAAATAATTTGGTCTTCTTGACATCTGGGCATACAGCTGTGCTCTGAGTACCCTCAAAACTTATGTGAAATTCTTATGTGAAATGGTGTAAGATGTATTGCAGTGGCACTCAGAGGGAAGAAAAAGGATTAGGAAAGAGTATGGAAAATTGCTTACCTCGTCTTTCGATTATTGATGAGAAGGCAAAATAATCCAGAAAGGGACTGTCTATCTCCCACAGCAATGTATTCTCTGATTAACTCAAAGAAGCTGCTATTAGACTGTTCTCAGATTCAATGGATTGCACCAGAAAAATTTGCAAAAGGTTTATCTTATTATCAGAGGGAGAACACATAAAGAAAATTGATATACACAATGTTAGAAGTACATGACAAATCCGCAAGCAGTGTAGCCTTAATGAAGAATACTGAATTCAAATGTATGTACATCCGAATTGATAGGTGGAACAGAGAAGTTGTTAAGGCAGGTACTTTACAAGGAAATAAGAAATTATAAGAAAGAAATGTAAGGCAGGAAAAGCTGGAAATTTATGACATGTACTTTGCAACAAGAAATTTGTTGACAGATATTTGGAAACCACTTTAAAAACTACACAAAGTACAATTTTTTTGGATATTGTTGTAGAACAGGTCACTAGATCCTTAACAAAAGAAAATGAAAATGTTTTTATAGATTGGCAAATGTTGTTGCAAGGCACATTCTTTGATCCTGGCAGGGTTTTAATTGCTTTGCTGTTGATTGGCATGCAACTATGTCCAAATGAAGAAAGAGAACATATTTTGAGAGCTATTTCAAGGATTGCTTTCTGATACACTTCACTGAACAGCTTAGGTAGTTAGAAGCTATTCTGGATGATAGCCTAGAAATGGCTTTCACTGGGATAAATAAGGCTGAAACACAAGAAAGTTGCTATCTCCCACTGTAAACCCAATAACGTCTTCTTAAAAATACTCTTGAGAAGCTAGACAAGAAAGATGCACACTGAAGAAATGTACCAAATCTTTAGTATTTATTAAATAATGATTTAACAGTGACGAACAGGTCTTCCTGTTCTCTCGAGAAAGTATATTCTATAGTTACCTCTTATACCCAGGGTATGTCTCTAAATTCTTCCCAACTGCTGCATATCCTTTCTTATTTCTAGTGTTGCAATATTTCCTACTGTTAGGAATCTTTATAGCTGCATTGACATTTCACAATGATTGGCTTAGTTTCTTTCTCTTTTTTTAAATTTATTTTTAAAAAGGAGACATTAACAAAACCATAGGATAAGAGGGGGTACAAGTTGGTTTCTGAAGTGACTTCTCTTCCAGATTACTTCTTGGTTTGCTCTCTGTTCACCCTGCATGGCAGCCATTGTACCAATAGCATCACTACCAGCCAGCTAACTTCAGTGTGAGTATTTCTAACCAACCAGGAAATTGAGGCCCTTGTTTCCCTGAGAAGAGGTATTTGATATTCAACTGACAGATGCTTGGAAGAGAGTATGATTTTTAAAAATCAGTTCTTCATCTCCTTTTTTTTTTTAATACAAAAACTGTCTTGGTATTCCAAAGAGAGCTCTCTCTACAGCAGAATGAACATAGGTCAAGGTTCTGAATTCAGGCTATTCATGGAGAGATAATGACCCTGGAAAGGCAAATAACTTGATGTAATTGCCCCCCTCCCCAACACACACACGCTGATACCAGCATAAAAGGAAAGCATAGCCCTCTCCTCACAACTCCTACCGACATATTCATTCAGCTTTTTCTTTTCCAACTTTCTTTCTACTGAACCTTGACATTTCTCTCTTTCAAATATGATTGAAAAGAGAGGATAAACAGTAGAGCACTTCAATGTTACGTTATTCAGAATAGGTTTCAAGAAAGACTACTAAGTAAATCTGGCACCAGCTTGGTTACCTGTGACTCACAGATTTCTTCTATGCAGCTCTTCCAATGACATTATTACATATGTGCGATTTAAAAATTAGTCATCAGTGTAGAGTAATTAGATTGGTGGAGAAAATATTCCAAACCCAAATAACACTTGCACCTGAACTTTGCTTCGAAAGTCTCTGCCTACTCTGGTGTCTTTCTGAATTAAAACCTCTCTCTTTTCTATTGGTAATTACAAAAAAAAAAATTCTATTTGATTCACACATGACATGACATAATTCCACTAAATCTAAGAAAAAATATTTGTAAATGTTAGTTTGTTTGTTTTTTTTGTCACTGGGGTTTCACCACTCCAAGCTGGTTGTTTTTCTTTGTTTGTTTGTTTGTTCTGCTTTTCCAGCTAAAGAAAGAGGCAGAAAGAGAAAAGTAAAAACACCCTAGCACTGAAACTTCCCCAGTGCGGCTGGGGACATGGTTAGAAGCATAAGAGTTCTAGAATCTAGTTCAATGGGGACATCTTGTTATGGGAAACGGTGCTAGAATTTGCAGAGAAATGTGTGACCCTTGACAGTAAGATGAACTTGTTTCATTAGGTTACGTTGCATTTTAGTTATTTTTCAGATCATACCTCATCTGTATGTATGTATTTATTTATTTATAGTCATCACTGGGATTTCACCACTCTTGGATGATTTTTTCAGATGGGAAGAGAAAGAGAGGAAGTGGCAGAAAGGGAGCCTGTGAAAGCACTAGAACTCCCTTCAGTGCAGTGGGTCTTGGCTTGAACTGGGTCCCAGCAAAGCAGTAGCCCCTCCAAGTGAATGGCAGCCTTCTTTGTGAATGATGTGCTCAATCAAATCATGTTTCTTTAGCTTCCAGATACTTTTCGTATGGAGCATTAAATTTAGAGCAATGAGTAAATTGTTAGTCTAATAAAAGGGTGGGGATATAACTTTTTTTTCTGTATTTCAGACACTTGTAACACTCTGTGTTTACAGTTTTGTTTTCAAAACGATTTAGATTAAAAATGGAGCCCGGGAGTCGGGCGGTAGCGCAGTGGGTTAAGCGCAGGTGGCTCCAAGAGCAAGGACCGGCGGAAGGATCCCAGTTCGAGCCCCCGGCTCCCCACCTGCAGGGGAGTCGCTTCACAGGCGGTGAAGCAGGTCTGCAGGTGTCTGTCTTTCTCTCCCCCTCTCTGTCTTCCCCTCCTCTCTCCATTTCTCTCTGTCCTATCCAACAACAATGACATCGATAGTAAGTACAACAATAAAACAACAAGGGCAACAAAAGGGAATAAAAAGTAAATAAAAATAAAATAAAAATAAGAAAATTAAAAAAATTTAAAAAATGGAGCTCACAGTACATACGTTTAAAAGCATGTCATCTGATTCAATGAACAGCTTCAATGTTATTTTACTGTATTACTTGTATATTGTTTAAAAATCAACTTATTCTATGTTTCTCAACTTTAGGACACCCCGCATTACAAAGAAATTAAATACTATGCATTTGAAAGTGTGTGATAAAGTTAATAGCATATACGCTAAGTAAAAAAGAAATTCTAAAAAAGTTAACTCAGAGTAGTGAAATCACAATGATTAAAAAAATGTACCAGAAGATATAAAGGTAATTAAAAACAGCTAATAAAAACAACTTTATGGATGTTAAAGGAAAAATTTATAAATATATTTTCAATACAATATGAGTTAGAAACACTGGTTGTTTCTACTGGTGTGACTTACTAATCTTACGGGATTTTTAGAAGGACTATATTATACTTAACTATGGAAATTATTTTTAAAATTTGTGTTATTTCAGTGTCTTTCACAGAAATCCAGAGTAGAGTAAAAGCCCAGGATCAATTCAGCAAAGTTGAAAAGGTTACTTGCTGTTTTGGTGTTGAGTGAATTTCAGTCTCCCCTGGTTAGTGGTCTGAATTAATGATATTTGACTTAATCTTGCTTTTGAATGGTTTCTTTTGATCATAGTCAAGAGCATCTATTTCACAGTGACAATCCTAAAACCTGTTTGATAATGTTTACTGACAATTACAGGCTTAACTAAGAAGTAACAACAGGGAGTAAAGCAGTCTTTGAATAAAGTTGGCCTCAAAATGAACAGCAGTAGGGGACTGATTGGCTCAGTTTTATTTAACACTTTTAAGCCTGATCTTTGACATTTTCATTTAGTGAGCAGAAATAGCACATTGATGTGGTTCTCAGGTGACTTACAAGGAAATGCTAAACATACTAGGAACAATTAAATAATTCATGGGATCCCACTATGTTTTAAAAAATGGAGATGTGCTTAAGCTATTACTAGGATATGGTAAAATAAAAAACTAGGCAGTATTTACTTCTTCATTTTTTTTCTTTTTCTTTAGAACATTGAACTGACAATATTCAAGAAATTCACTAATATTATAACCATGTTGTATAGACAAGAAACTGAAAATTAATGAATTTACTAATTCCCTTTTTGTTGCCCTTATTGTTTTATTGTTGTAGTTATTATTGTTGTTGTTATTGATGTCGTTGTTGGATAGGACAGAGAGATAAATGGAGAGAGGAGGGGAAGACAGAGAGGGAGAGAGAAAGATAGACACCTGCAAACCTTCTACACCGCTTGTGAAGTGACTCCCCTGCAGGTGGGGAGCCAGGGGCTCGAACCAGGATCCTTACACTGGTCCTTGCGCTTTGAGCCACCTGCGCTTAACCCACTGCTACTGCCCAACTCCCTATTTCCCCTTTTGAAGGAAATTGTGCTCCATCCTACCCAGGCTCATAGGAAAAGTTTTTGTATTGGAAATGGAATTTGAAGTTTAAATAGCAGTTACTAATGAATATTAAAAATTAAGTCTGAGGGCTAGAAAGATAGCATAATGATTATACAAAAGACTTTTACGCCTGAGGCTCTGAGGTCCCAGGTTTAATCCCCAGTACCGTAGCAAACCAAAGCTGAGCAATGCTTTGTTCTATCATTCTATCATCTATCTTTCCCTCTATAGCTCTTTTATTAAAAATGAAAAACAAAATATTTAGTAAATAAATCTGGGTGATAGAAAACTAACTTGTCTGAATAATGTACCTGGTTTGGCATATGCTTGACTCAAGTTCTAGTCTGATCCCCACCACTTTGTAGGCATCTTTGGTGCTATGATACTTTTCTTCTCTTCCTCTGTCTGTCTCAGTATATTTTTCTATCTGAGAAAGTCAGTTCAGAGTAGTGAAGAACTAGCAGTGACAAAGAAGGAAAAGGTGAAAGAGAAGGGAAAAGAAGTAGGTAGAAGAAAATGGAGAACACAGAGATGGAGAAGGAGAAGTGGAGTCAAGTGGTTTCGCACCTGGTTGAGCTCACATCTGCAGTCTGAAAGGGCCTGGGTTCAAGCCCCCGGTCACTAGCTGCTGGGGGAAAGCTTCAGGAATGGTGAAGCAGGGCTGCAGGTGCCTTTCTGTCTCATTCGCTTTTTTATCACCCCTTCCCCTCTTAGTTTGTCTCTATCCAAAATAAATAAAATTGAAGCGGGAGGAGGAGGAGGAGGAGGAGGAGAAGAGGGAGACTGAGTAGGAGAAGGTGAAGGAGGAGGAGGAGGAGGAAGAGAAGAAGAAGAAGAAGAAGAAGAAGAAGAAGAAGAAGAAGAAGAAGAAGAAGAAGAAAAGGAAGAGGAAGAGGAAGAGGAAGGAGAAGAAGAAGAAGAAGAAGAAGATGGAGGAGGAGGAGGAGGAGGAGGAGGAAGAGAAATAAAAGAATTTAATCTGAAAAAAAATTTTCAGTTAGTTCCTAAAATGAGAATTGCTTATACAGATCTTATTTCTTCCCTGTTATTCACTAATTTAGCAGTCTTTATTGAGTTACCTCTTTTTCAAACTAAGCTTGTTGGCCTCCACTATTCTTAAAACATGAAGGACTTAACAGATATTCTTTTTACTGAATATAAACTTAACTTGTAATAAAATATATGTATGTCTAGTCAACTCGAATCTAAGAACTTGGGAAAACTATGGTGGTTATAGTTGGGGGCCAGGGTTGGGACTGCGGCATGCAATTTTGGTGTTTGGAGTAGTGTAGAATTATATTCCAATCATCTTATAATCTTGTAAATCACTATTAAGTCACTAATAAAAAATAAGATCCTCCTTCCAACTCTGAATTGGGTACAGAGTACATTTCTGAGAAGACTAAGGCATGGAAACATAGTGGGAGGTTCTTGGAATTCTATTTTCTAGGATTATATCTAGCCTTGGAGACTCACTTTTTTTTTCTTTTCTTTATTACCGGAACTCTGCTCAGCTCTAGTCTATGTTAGTCTTTGGGATTGAACCTGGGATCTAAGGCATCGAAGTTTGTTATGTACATTACTATGCGAGTTTTCCTCTAGGAAGCCTCTGAGCCCTGCATTCTTCTACATTGCCTTGATATTTATAAAACATCTCATATAGTGGGAAGTTCATAATTTCAGGGATGATACCACTGATCTTTTTTAAATGTTGGCTTATTTATTAGTGAAAAAGTGAACCAAGTCATCACTCTGGCATGTGCAGTGCCCCAGACTGAGTTTGGGACTTCACGCTTGACAGTATCAACTTTATCCATGGCAGCACTTCACAGACAACTTGGAAGATTTACTTCGCAGGGCAAAAATAGGATACCCAATATTTCTAAGCTTTAACTCTAAGTAAATTTATTTACATTAAGTTTGACTATTAGCATAGTGTTTTGGCATGATAAGGATACTGAATTGCTAATTCACATTTTTCAATCATGTTATTTAACTTAAAAAGCGGTTTTGGTTGATGTTGGGGGCTGCTGCGGTGTGTAAAAGGATTCACAGCAGGGAGCTGGGAACTGGTTTAAACAAGATAAGGTTTATTAGGGTGAAACAGGTATAAGGCAAAATAAGCACTTATCATCAAGGGTTAAGAGTATGCTAGGTCTATAGAGTCTGAATATAGTTATCAAAAGTTTAGTCTCATAAGATAAACAATTATCAGCTCTGGTAAAGGTTGCTCATGGCTGTAGAGGGGTCTAAAAGTTTACCAGCTAGCAGAGTCGCACGTGTTCAGTTCCCAGAAGTAGCTGGCGGATGGATGCCTGGGGCACCTCCGTGGAGATACTTCTGACCACGAGAAGAAGCAGCAGCCCAAGAGAGCGACCTGCTCAAAGTCCCATGCTTTTTTTTTTTTTAATATTTATTTTATTTATTTATTCCCTTTTGTTGCCCTTGTTGTTTTATTGTTGTAGTTATTATTGTTGTTGTCGTTGTTGGATAGGACAGAGAGAAATGGAGAGAGGAGGGGAAGACAGAGAGGAGGAGAGAAAGACAGACACCTGCAGACCTGCTTCACCGCCTGTGAAGCGACTCCCCTGCAGGTGGGGAGCCGGGGTTCGAACCAGGATCCTTATGCCGGTCCTTGTGTTTTGTGCCCCCTGCGCTTAGCCCGCTGCGCTACCGCCCGACTCCCAGTCCCATGCTTTTATCAGTCCTTTCTCTGAAGCATCTCCTCAGGGTGACTTCATTTGTATGCTGATAGTCCCAAACTCCTGTTGGGGTCACAACACAGTCATGCTTTTAAAAATAACATCAAGAAGAAGAAGAAGAAGGAGAAGGAGAAGGAGAAGGAGAAGGAGAAGGAGAAGGAGAAGGAGAAGGAGAAGGAGAAGGAGAAGGAGAAGGAGAAGGAGAAGGAGAAGGAGAAGAAGAAAACTACAACAGTGCAAGTAATTTTAATCCCTGCTCATAATTAAAAAAATAGAACTCACTTGATGTTTCTGTTGCATACATGTAGAAAAAAGAAAACTTAAGTGTGCTTATAGAAAATGTGATTTCATGTTGCAGTGATGAAAAGAGGGATTTGAAGGGAAAAGAGTAAGAATCCCTGAAGTTATCTGTCCTCCAAACCGCAGTTCTGAAGAGGCACACGGGTTAGAGGGGTTCATCAAGAGAGAGGGGAACACAGTTTGAATTTAGTGAAACCCTGCTTACAAATTCCAGAAACACTTCATCTAAAACACTTTATTGAATATCTGGAAAATTATGCATAATGATATTATTATAGATTTGGAATGCATTCTGGTAGGTTTCAAGCAAGCAGAAAAAAATACTGGAAGGGAATACAGAGTGGAGTAATCATTTTAAACAAGTCCAATATTTTGTTTTATTTGTGTTTATAAATGAAGATAATGCTATTTTTTGATTAAAATTTTTTTTCAGTTTATTTGAAAACTCAATAATATATACTCAGCATCAGCATCTTAGACCAAAGGGGTAATTGGTTTTAGGGGCAATCCTATCAACTTTTAATTAATTCTTTAGAAGTCTTGAAACAGAACAAATATAAAGTAATGATATAAAAGGGTTATATGACCCTCACCTCATTCAAAACCACATTTCAAAAGGAAATCTATATGTGTCATCATTCTAGACTTCAAACTACAAATACTTTTAAGGATCACATTTTTTAAAAAGTGGAAACAATAAAAGAGGGATGCCTAATCTTTGCCACTGAATCGATTTGAGAAGTCTCAAAAATAAAAATGAGTTAATCAAGCCTTCTAATCCCAAGACAACTTAAAAAGAGAAAAATGATGATCTCAAGATCTCTTGAGGATGAATAATAAAGGAAACTTTAATGCCAGTTAATAATTGCACTTAATGCATTTTTGTTCTTCACAGAAGCAGTAGAGCCTTTCTCTTAAAAAGAAAGGAAGAAAGGATCAAAGAAAGAGAAGGAAGTGTCCCTACAAGCACTATATGCACTCTGGTCAATACCACTGGAAAAAAAATAAAAATAAGTCTGCAGTGGCTGAGGAAGAGGTACAGAAGATAAAGCACTGAAGTCTGAACTTAAAAGCACGAGATCCTGAGTTCAGTCTCTGGCATTATATGTGCCAGAGTGATGCTCTGGTTCTCTCACCCTTTCTCTTTTCTTTTTGTTCTCATGCTAATAAATAAATCAATCTTAAAAAAAAAAAAAAGAGTGTGAACCAATTTATGTTATCTAAATTTGAAATACTGAATTTAGGAAAGAATATTGATATTATCACGTACATAGAAAGGAACATTCTCTTTAGGGCATGCTTTGAATTAAAAATTGACGAAGGTACTAAGCGGTGGCACACCTAGTTAAGCTCACATATTACAATGTGCAAGGCCCTGGTTTCAAGCCCTGGGTCCCCACCTGCAGAGGGAAAGCTTCAGCAGAGGTGAAGCAGGGCTGCAGGTGTCTCTCCATCTCTTTCCCTCTCATTTCTCTGTTTTAATTCAATAATAGTTACAAAACAAATTAATTAATTTAAAAAATAAAATGCTTTAAAAAAAAAGAAAAGTGAAGACAAGGTTAAGTGCACATGTTATTATATGAAAGGACTCAGGTTCGAGCCCTGCCAGGCTAGTCTGAGGGTGTTTCTTCCTGGGCTTGTGCTCTCTGGGTTGGAGAGAACTTGGCAAAACAGATGCTGACACTGTCCCATGTAAGCCACATTGCTGGCTTTGGTGTGCTAGTCTTATTGCAGCATATATTTCTCTCTAAGTAGATTATAAAATTAGACCCAGACTTTTTCCTAGCATATACAGTGAATTTTTAAAATAAAGACTGCACAGTTTATTTAAAATAACCAATGTTGACTAGAAAATGTTAAAAATGATTCATGAGTTACAATTCAATACTGAATTATGAAGAATAAATGAAAAGTAATAGATTTTTGTTTTAATTTGGAGTCATGCCTTAGGCTATATATATATAATAATTTTATCCTATAGAAAAGGATCACTACATTTGACGCAGTTAATGATATAAAAATTTAAACCATTAAGTTAGAAAACTGCATAAATACAATATTGTTACATGTAAATAAGTTGTCAACTGATTCATGAAAGTTGACTAAATATTAAGACAATAAAAATACAGTAAATGCTAAGTATTCTATATTTTGAGGCAGTATATTATTTCTCCAGTTTTAATGAAGAGGATTATTTGGATCAGCTGGTTGACCCACAAATTCCTCAAATCTGCATTCTTGAATGTGTTTCCTAATATGTTGGGCTAGTGATGCACGAGGGAGATGACCCAGGAACCAAGCTCGTGGTGGCAAGGCTGTTCAAATCTTTATTCATCCAAACTTCCCAGAGTTGGGCGGTAGCACACCTGGTAAAGCCACGTGGCGCAAACCGCAAAGGCTGGCGTCAGCCTCCTTGACCGAGCACGCGCCCTCCTCCCGCCAGAAACCAGAAGCCTCAAGTTGGAAATGGAAGTGGCTTGACAATACCATACATGGTTAGGAAAGGGGCAGAGAAAGGTAAAAGGGGACTGGGAAAGGTAGGAACTTCCTTAGCAACTGTTGCTAGGAGTTTAACTGTTGCTAGGAGTTTAACTGGTTGGATTAATGATACCCTGTGGGGAACAGGGAGGAGAACTTAAGTCATTTGTTAGACAAAGCAGAAGATTGATATGTAGATAGTAAAAGGGCGGGCCATTGTATCAAGGAGTGCAGGGTGCAGCAGGGGGGCTGGCTTAATGTTTTAAGGAATGCCGAGCCCCTGGAGGCAGAAAAATGCAGGGTTTCTGGAGACAGGGAGGGACTGACAGGAAGCAAAAAAATGAGTCAGTGCCTCTTCCAAGCTCAACCTCGCAAGAGGGAGTCTTACAGGAAGATTCATTTCCTCAGCTCCCCATTTTTCAATGGGAAAAGTCCAACTTGTTTCTCACACTATTCCTAGTACTAATACAGTTTAAGAGATGTCAGTGGTATGTTTTCCAACATATTCTCTGGACAAGCACTGCTACAACTATGGAGAAACTTTTATATTTATAGCAAAGTTAATTTAAAAGGCTAAGCTTTTTAAAATTAAATAAAATTTGCTAAAAAAAATAGAAAAGCTTCAGGGTGGGGGAGTAGAAAATGAAAAATAGAAAAGCTTCCTTTATCTTCCCTTGAAGTTTAGAAATGTTCTAAATATGATTACTTAGGGAAAACAAATTCACATCCATCACTTATTTTCAGGTCTATTAGGTCCTGTCATGAATAATACAAAGTATTCACCATGTTAAAAGTATGGTCATCACATAAGAAAAATGCATTGCTTTGTTCTGGAAATATGGAACATAGTACCATAAAAATAAAAGTATTGTAATAGGGAGTCGGGTGGTAGCGCAGTGGGTTAAGCACAGGTGGCGCAAAGTGCAAGGACCAGCTTAAGGATCCTGGTTCACTTCACGGCGGGTGAAGCAGGTCTGCAGGTGTCTATCTTTCTTTCTCTCTGTCTTCCTCTCCTCTCTCCATTTCTGTTGGGACCATATGTAAGCCAGATAGAGCTTAGGGCGGAGGTCTGAGAGGATAACTTCTTGGTAAGTCTCTCTCAACCGAGGTGAGCATAAGGGGGGAAACTCAGACTTGGTTCTTTCCTTCTTGACTCTCAGGCCCACAGAAACCCCAGTACTTCCCTCCATTAACTGCACGTCACATGGCTGCAGAGTCACTTATTCAAAGTCACCTTCTGATCACAGAAAAACACACCTTATCACACACTCCATCACACACCTCAGACCCCAGACAAGAGAAATTCCAAACTATATGGCCTTTTGATATCCACCTTCTCTCTGTCTCACCCTATGGGTTTAACCCCTATGCTTCTCTCAAATACCTTTGTATAATTAAGTTGCTTGCGTCATGTAGAATAACTGTCTTGTATCTCATCAATTCCTGTCATACCAGCCCCCTACCTTAGGGCCATGCCGACCGTTAAGAAACCTGTAATTTCTGACATATTTCAGTTCTATTCCCTTCATTTGTTTTTCTATTTAACTCATGTCCACCTTGCTAATAAATGAGTTCTGAGTTCTGAACACGCTGAGGAGCTCCCCGGTGTCTTTGACTTTGTGTCACCCCTGTCATGAGCGAGAAAGAACCAGTCTGTTACCTTTCCCCTGGAGATTACCCTGCCAGAGAGAGATCCCGAAACATTTCTCTCTGTCCTATCTAACAATGAAATCAAACAACAACAAGAATATTAACTATGACAACAATAAAAAGGGCAACAAAAGGGAAAAGAAAAAAATTAATTATTTTAATAATACATTAATTTTCTCTGCCTCCTTATGTAAAGGATTAATTTTTACAATAATATCTCTCTCTATCTATCTATCTATCTTTCTATATCTCTTTAGATTTCAAAACATTGTGTATATTTTACTTAGCCACTCTGAGTTCATCAGGCTACTGCAAATTGTTTAAAATGAGTCTTCTTTGTATTTCTTTTAAAAGATCTTATATGATTAAAATACAGCCTTCAATATCATTTAGCTAAAGTACAGACAGGCATACTTGCATACATACACGCATGCTACTTTTGTAAATCAGCTTATTTCACCCTTACACATTTTCATAGCTATTACAAGTTCTCAGAAAACAAACCTAGATCTCTCTGGATTTTATTTTCTGCCTTATTGCATGCAATTTGCTGCTTCTCTTATATATATTTTTCACACCATTACTCCTTTTCAAGTTTAATCCATTAAGTGTTTTGTCGAAATTTCTTTCAGTGTAATAGCCTCATGCATTTGGAATACAAATGGTGTACCACACCCATTTTCCTTACCACCTACTGTGAATTTTGAAGTTATTTATATGTACCACTAAATGCTTTTTTAGATGAATCAGGTGCATACCTAGATTGGCCATTTAAATGGACATCCTAACTGTAAGATTCATATTTTTCCAGTATATAGTTGGGACTGTATGCTCACATACAAAAGAGAAACTCTAAATTTTGACTTCTCTGGCCCTAAATAATTAGATGACAGTTCTGGGAACAGAACAGATGTTTTGTCAAGGTTATCATTCAGTGATTTGTCCATACCTTTTGATGTAAAAATAAGTAATTTGTAAACTTGACATCACATAGACTCTTTCTGTAATTGCTAGATTTGGTTTAGTATCTTTCTTCTTTTCAGTCACTGTTGGTTTATCCTGAATATTCCCTTTACTATACAATCGTGCCGTGGTTTACACCCTGATAATATAAAAAATACTTTCACTCTTTATTACTAGAATGCACTAAGGTGTTATCTTTAAGACATACACCCCAGTGCTTCTGTATGTAGGATAAAGCCAAAAGTACAGTATATTTCACACTTTAATAACCTTGAGAAGATTAACACAAATTAAATTTCACATTAACTAGCCTAAAGTCATGAACAGAAAAGTAGACTCGAGGCTATTTGGTTAATTGTGCTAAAAATATATTTGTGTAGTGGATAAACACTGCAAAAGTATTCCTTTAAATAAAATATTGTGACTGTAGTTTTACCCACTCAATTGTAGATATGCATAATAATCACTTATGTATTTTGCAGTTCTTGCAGGAAAATTCTTACCAAGCTGCTATTTTTTCATTATTTTATGGATGAAATTTATTTAATAAAATCAACCGTTTTTATTTATGTTTTTATCCAGCTCTTTGCAGCCTTTGCTTTTATTAATTTTTAACCAGTATAGGCATGAACTCAGAAACAAAGCAGAGTCATAATCAGACCAATAATATGTTTATGACTTATATTATCACTAAAGACTTGAATTATAAACTCATTTTATTTTTATTTGTTTAACCTTTTAAATCTAGTGAATATCAAAAAGATTTTGCTAAGTTGTGTGTATGAATTAAGTCTTGTGTATTTCCCTAAGCATTATATTAAGAAAGTAGAATAATTTTATTAAGATTTTTTCAAAGGATTTCTATTGTAAAATATTACCGTATTAAATCGTATGAACTTTAAAATACTGGAATAGACTCTAAGGAAACTGTACGATTGTGATTCTCAAGCTTGCATTAGAATAGTTGATAGGTCTCCTTAAGGATCTGATATAATTCTCTAAAATATCTATCGGGCAAGTTACACAGAATTTTTACCATTGTTTTCTCTTGCTTCAATTTCATTAATAACCATGTTGTAAGTGATGCAAGCAATGGCTAATATTTCCAAGTTTTAAACTTGGATCAACATAATTCCATCATTCAGTATCATTTTTTCCTTTCATATCTTTTTCTTGCTGCTCACATCTGCGGATAGACCATAAACCATGAAAATTTGTGTTCATTATTTTATTCCCTTTTGACTGTTTAGCCATGGATGATCTTGGATGTTTAATTTAGAATTTGAATTGTTAATATGTCTTGATTATTATTAGCTTTAACTCACTGGCATCCATTTCTGAGCCAGGAAATAGCCCATTCAGTGAAAGGGAAAATCAGTAGTCCATTTCAATGCTAATTACTACACTGGTCCTGTACACTATATCAAAACTTCGCATAAACACGGCCATCAGGGGAGACAGATAAAACCATTAAAATACTCCCCAGGAGACTGAACTCATTAGAACGTCCACTAATATCCAACGATGAAGGAAACGAATTGCTTAGCTGGACAAGTTCCTTTTGGGGGGTGTGTAATTCACATACTTTCTTTTTTGTTTGTTTTGCCTCCAAGGTTACCAGTGGGGCTGGATTCCAGCAGTATGAATCCACTGCTCCTGGGGCCCTTTTTTGTTTGTTTGTTTCTTCCTTTTATTGGACAGGACAGAGAGATATTGAGAAGGGAGGGGAAGATAGAGAGGGGGAGAGAAAGACGCCTGCAGACTTGCTTCTCTGCTTGTGAAGTGAACCCTCTGAAGGTGGGGAGCAATTCATATACGTTCTTAGTGAGAACTGAGTATGCAATTGCAGTCCCAACAGGGAAGAAAATAATTACCCCCCCCCCACCTTTTTCTTCCTTGTTTCTCAAAGTGCAAAAGCAGAAGTTAGAATAAAGGATGCTTCACTAGAAAGAGAAAATACTGCAGAGAAGAAAGAATACTCACACATTGGGAATGTGTGCAATATTTATTTTGTCTTATAGAAAAAAGAAAAATGGTCTATATTTTATGCCAAAGCATTTTCTTCGACAACAAAGAAGATAGTAGTTATTTATAAAACACTTCTTTTAACTATCCTGTGCCTATTATATACTTAACTGTACTTAACCAAGTTTATTTGAACACTCTTTTTTATATATTTATTTATTTTCCCTTTTGTTGCCTTTGTTTTTTATTACTGTTGTAATTGATGTCGTCATTGTTGGATAGGACAGACAGAAATGGAGAGAAGAGGGGAAGACAGAGAGGGGGAGAGAAAGACAGACACCTGCAGACCTGCTTCACCGCCTGTGAAGTGACTCCCCAGCAGGTAGGGAGCCTGGGGCTCGAACCCGGATCCTTAGCCGGTCTTTGCGTTTAGCGCCACCTGCGCTTAACCCACTGCGCTACCGCCCGACTCCCTATTTATACATTCTTAATCTTCAATGTGAAATGCAAATAATTAAAATTAAAATAACATCCCTCTTGAAATTAAAAGAAAACATTAACTGTGCTCAGATAGGTCATACAAAATTATAACCAAATAATTAAGCGATACAGCTCTACGCAGGCAAGAAGTTACGTTGCCTATGAATTGCACGCAGATAACGTCCACATGCATTTTTCAACTGTATAGTCCACTAAACTTTCTGAGTAGGTGATGGCCAAGTTGTATGTCTTTAAATTCTTAAATAAATATCATTTATCAGACTCCAACCCACTTTTTTTTTCTTTTGCCTCCAGGGTTATTGCTCCAGCTGGGTGCCTGCATCACGAATCCACTGCTCCTGGAGGCCATTTTTTCCCCTTTTGTTGCCCTGGTTGTTTTATCGTTGTTGTGGTTATTATTATCTTATTATCATTGTTATTGATGCCATCATCGTTGGATAGGACAGAGAGAAATGGAGAGACGAGGGGAAGACAGAGAGGGGGAGAGAAAGACAGACACCTGCAGACCTGCTTCACTGTCTGTGAAGCAACTCCCCTACAAGCGGGGAGCCGGGGGCTAGAACCAGCATCCTTCCGCTGGTCCTTGTGCTTTTCGCCACGTATGCTCAACCCACTGCACTACTGCTCAACCCCTTCCAACCCAATTTTTATGGGAGAAAAAAAAAATCTATCTGACTGAGGGAAAATATACCTTTAAAATGCTCAATGATATTAATGAGTTTTCTGACAAGTCTTTCCTGAGGTGAAGAAATTGGAGAGAAACATAGTTTTGTCAGGCATACATACCTGGAAGAAATACCGAACTCTTGCCATAATTTTGAGATTATTGTGACAATAGCCAGACAGGCGTCAAAATCATCCTGACTGTGAATGAGGGTGCAGCGTGTGATCTACCTAGCCACTGCTGACGACTTACACAGACGAGCATTCTGTGTCCCGGTTTTGTATTACCAAACACACCTACAGTGCTTGTGACCTTGCAAAATCTCTTTGAGCCTCACTGAGTTTTAAAGCCTTAAATCAAGATCCTGCCAGGATGAGGTGACTCTTACTAGAATGATAACCTGCAGATAAAGTAAAATGAAATTTATTTGCATCCTGAAATGACTTGGGTTGACTCTAGCAATGGAAATGCCAATCAAATAGTCAAGACTAAAACCAAACTTTGTATTTGACAGCAAAGAAGGGATACCTTGGTTAGTATTGCTTCTATTAGATTTATACATTCTCCAGCTTCAGATGTAAAAATGAGAGACCATAAGCCTGGAGTGAACAAATATCAGAGGTCAAACACAGCAGTAATTTAATTAGAAATAAGAAAAGGAGGTTAGAAATAAATCCAGAGCATTTGTATCTTGTAAATAATGTCTGGGTTTTAAGGACTATATTTAATCTTCACTTTTGTTTTATTTTTTGTCTTATTGTCAGACTACATCTAGAGATGAGTTCGTTCTGGGTAGCTTTGTTGAGCCACTGAGGAAGACCAGCACATTCTTTCTGTCATCAGATTACACTATATAAATAGATGGACTTTATATATTGATAAAAGTATATGGAGGCCAGGAACATAAGTTTTCTGGATAGTGTTCTTACTAGGTTATAAGACCTAAGATTCAGGTTCAACTATGGTCTGTATCTCAGTTAAGGAAGCTATGGTGCCATGGTAATTCCCCTTCTCTATCTCTGCCTCTTTCTATGGAGAAAGGGTAGACAATATAATGGTTACACAAAGAGACTCTTATACCTGAGATTCCAAAATCCTAGATTCAGTCATCCATACTACCACAAACCAGGGCTAAACAGTGAAGCAGTGCTCTGGGGGGGAAAAAAAAAAAAGGCAGCTGGAACCAATGAAACACCAGTAGCCTATATTTATATACATATCTATTACACATAATTCTTATTATATGTAACCAATAGAAGTAACTGGCTTTTTTCCATGCAAAAATATTGAGATTCTCTACTAAAATAGTATTGCAGTGATGTGAGGTGTTTTTGAATTGTGTCATGGCTGTGATGAGATGCCTAAGATCATTGATCTGATTTTCTAAATTAAATGAAATCTAAGTAAATGCAAACTTGTGCTGTTTTCAAAATAAAAAAAAAAGCAATCAGATACTACTTGTTAGAATGTCTGTTAGTCACCTTTTGAATAGAAATTGCTAATTTGTTTTCATGATCAATTCTTTTCTTATTTTTGATTATAGAATCTCTTAAATTTTAGAAAAGTGTGTGGGTGCCTGACACATTTTGTTTTCTTCTTACTTTCTCTTTCTTTCTTTAAATTTACTTCCAGTGGTCATATAAGCAAGTTCTGGGCACTGAGGCATAAACAAATTGATGTGTGTACACAACTTTGATTTCTTGTGTGTGTGTATTTTTTGCAGTGTCACCAGTCCTTGACCTCCTTTTTCATTTTGATTCATTTTTTTGTTTTATTTTAGAGAGTGAAAGGTAGAGGAGGAGAGTGATCATGCTACAGTCCCCCATATGCACAGTGTCCCCCATTGCCAATGGTGGTGCCAAAACTTGACTGTAGGGCTTTACCTAAGGAAAGATGATTTCTCTGCCTCATAAGCCATCTCCTGGGTCCTTGGTTATGCTTTTTTTTTTTTAATTTCTTTATTGGGGGATTAATGTTTTACATAGTAAATACAATAGTTTGTACATGTGCAACATTTCCCAGTTTTCTACATAACAATACAACCCCCAATAGGTCCTCTGTCATCCTTCCTGGACCTGTATTCCCCCTACCCACACCTATGGACATCTAATCTTTGACAAATGTGCCCAGACTATTAAATGGGGAGCGGGGAGTCTCTTCAACAAATGGAGTTGGAAAAAATGGGTTGAAACATGCAGGATAATGAAACTGAACCACTATATTTCACCAAATATAAAAGTAAATTCCAAGTGGATCAAGGACTTGGATGTCAGACCAGAAACTATCAGATACTTAGAGGAAAATATTGACAGAACTCTTTTCCGCACAAATTTTAAAGACATCTTCAGTGACATGAATCCAATTAGAAAGAAGACTAAGGCAAGCATAAACCTATAGGACTACATCAAATTAAAAAGCTTCTGCACAGCTAAAGAAACTACTACCCAAACCAAGAGACCCCCTCACAGAATGGGAGAAGATCTTTACATGACATACATCAGACAAGAGGCTAATAACCAGAATATATAAAGAACTTGCAAATCTCAACAACAAGACAATAAATAACCCCATCCAAAAAATGGGGGGAGGACATGGACAGAATATTCACCACAGAAGAGATTCAAAAGGCTGAGAAACACATGAAAAAATGCTCCAAGTCTTTGATTGTCAGAAAAATGCAAATAAAGACAACGAGATACCACTTCACTCCTGTGACATACATCAGAAAAGGTAGCAGCAACAAATGCTGGAGAGATTGTGGGTGCAAAGAACCCTCCTGCACCACTGGTGGAAATGTAAATTGGTCCAACCTCTGTGGAGAACAGTCTGGAGAACTCTCAGAAGGCTAGAAATGGACCTAACCTATGACCCTGCAATTCCTCTCCTGGGGATATATCCTAAGGAACCCAACACACTCATCCAAAAAGATCTGTGTACACATATGTTCTTAGCAGCACAATTTGTAATAGCCAAAACCTGGAAGCAATTCAGGTGTCCAACAACAGATGAGGGGCTGAGCAAGTTGTGGTCTATATACACAATGGAATACTACTCAGCTATTAAAAATGGGGACTTCACTGTTTTCAGCTGATCTTGGATGGACCTTGAAAAATTCATGTTGTGGTCCAGCAGGTGGCACAGTAGATAAAGCATTGGATTCTCAACCACGAGGTCCTGAGTTTGATCACTGGCAGCACATGTACCAGAGTGATGTCTGGTTCTTTCTCTCCTCCTATCTTTGTCATGAATAAATAAATAATTTCTTTAAAAAAAAGAAAAGAAAAAATTCATGTAAGTGAAATAAGTCAGAAACAGAAGGATGAATATGGGATGATCTTACCCTCAGGCAGAAGGTGAAGCAAGATCAGAAGAGAAAACACAAGTAGTGTGGGGCTTGTGTCACCGGAGAGAGACCAGGAACTTGTGGCGTCATTGTAACACAATTCTTTATTCATGCAGGAGCTCCAGAGTCGGGTGTGAGCACTGTGGGTTAAGCCACATGGCTCCAAACCACAATGGCCAACTGCTCTCCATGCCAGCCCTTCTCCAGGTCAGGATGCAGGAGAGAAAAGAGAAAGAGAGGAATAGAAATGGGCTTTATCGGGTAAAACTGGAAGTGGCAAGTTGGGAATGGAGATGGCTGCTAAAGGGATGGAGAAAAGAAAGAGCAGGAAGGTAGAAAGCTTCCATAGCAATGGTTGCTAGGGTTTTAACTGGCACAATTAATGTACCCTGCAGGCAGGGCAGGTCTTGAGGTAGAAAGAAGATAGATCAAAGGAATGGGGAGGGAATCTTCCAGGCAAAACAATGATTATGTAAATAGGCCATAGTATCAGCAATGGGGAGTAGCAGGGGCTGGATTAATGTCCAACAAGTAGAACCTGAACTGGAATTGGCATATTGCACCAAAGTAAAAGACTCTGGAGTGAGTGGGAATACAGGTTCAAGAAAGATGACAGAGGACCAAGTGGGGTTGTATTATTATATGGAAAACTGATAAATGTTATGCATGTATAAACTACTGTATTTACTGTTGAATGTAAAACATTAATTTCCCAATAAAGAAATTAAAAAAAAAATAAAATTAGATGTCCATAGGTATGGGTGGTGAAACTTCTTAAAGAATAGACTAATTCATCACAGATGAAGGTAAAGTTCTTAAATTGTAATTCCATGTTTAAATGTAAAACATTATTTTATTTTTATTGTTTAATATCTTGTTTCATTTTCCTTTTTGAAAATAAGTATGAGGAGTCGGGCAATAGCACCATGGGTTAAGCGCACATGGTGTGAAGGGCAAGTACTGGCTGAAGGATCCCGCTTCAAGACTCCTGATCCCCACCTGTAGGGGAGTCACTTCACAGGTGGTGAAGAAGGTCTGCAGGTGTCTATCTTTCTCTCCCCCTCTCTGTATTCCCCTCCTCTCTCCATTTCTCTTTGTCTTCTCCAACAATGACAACATCAATAACAACAACAATAACTACAACAATAAAAACAAGGGCAACAAAAGGGAAAAATAAATAAAAAGAAAAGAAGTATTATCACTGGAAACTTGACTCTGCCAATGTGTTTGACCAGATATTATTTGAATAATGATTATTTTGTGTGTCTGTGATGATGTTTCTGGATGATATGGGCATTCATATAAATAGACTGAATAAAGCATATTATTAATTTCTTTGTGTATTGGCCTTATCTAACCAGCTGAACAGCTACAATGGACAAAAAGAAACCGAGAGAGAATGTGTTCTGTTTGATGCTGGAGATAGAAGATTAGTATTTTTCTGTCTTTGGAATCAGATCAGAAAGGAAATACTGAACCCAGTAGCTTTTAGATGGAACCTAAAATATTAGATTCCCTTTCTAATTGTGTGAGAGTTAATTCCTTATTAAATGTCTCTCCTCTCTTGCTCACGAAATAGCACAGTACTTATGCAGAAAGATCTTCATGATTGAGGCAAAGGTTTCAGTTTCAAACCCCAGTACTGGCAGAAGCCAGAGTTTAGTAGTGCTTTGGTAAAAAATGAACACAACAACAACAAAAAAAACCAAACAAGCAAAAAAAAAAAAAAAAAAAAAACACCTTTCCTTTTACCTATCTATCTCTCTCTCCACAGATACATAATACCCACTAATTTGGTTATGATTATCTATAAATTCCTGACCAAGAATGTGTGTAGTCTATACTTCACATTTTGCTCAATAACAATTCTAAAAAACAGATCTGCTTTCTTTTACTATCATACCACTGAATTCTACTATTGTCAACTTTTACCTTCTTTTTCACAAACAATGCATGCAAAATCAGCATACATTGTTTATGTTCAGTCAAATATAGTATACTTTATTTTCAAAACTGAATAAGTTCAAACATTAAATTTAGAATCATGCTCAAGTGGAAGTCAAAATATAATTATTTAATCAAAAAGCTGATATTATCAATATTCTGCATCCCAAGAGAGATAACAGCAAATAAATAAATAAATAAATAAAGATAACTCACTCAGCACTTACAGTAGATTTGAAGAACCACACTACTCAATAGTGTGAAGTGAGAAGAATACTATGTAAAAAAAAAAAAGTAGAGGTGGGTGTGGGGCTAGCAATGTGTGCGAGAGAGATGTAACCCAGGAACCAAGCTTGTGGCGGCAAGGCTGTTCAAATCTTCATTCATTCAAATGCCCCAGAGTCGGGCAGTAGCACACCTGGTTAAGCCACGTGGTGCAAACTGCAATGGCCAGCGCCAACCTCTCAGTCTGTACATGCACACTCCTCCAGGTCAGAACATGGAAGAGACAAGACAGAGATGGAAGTGGCTTGACAATACTATACATGGTTAGGAAAGGGGCGGAGAAAGGCATAAGGGGCCAGAATGGTATGGAACTCCCCAGTAACTGTTGCTAGGGGTTCAACTGGTAGGATTAGCAACACCCTGCTGGGAATTAGGAAGGAGACCTTTAGTCATTTGTAAGACAAAGCAGAAGATGGATATGTAGATAATAAAAGGAATGCAGGATGGAGCTGGCTTAATGTTTTAAAGGAATGCAGGCTCCTGGAGGTGTGAAAATGCAGGGTGTTTTGTGAAGCAGGGAAGTCTGATATGGTGGGCAAACTTTTGAGGTTCCTGTGTCCCCCCTTTTGCTCAACTCCTTTGTAGAGAGAGAGAGAGAGAGAGAGACTAGCAGGATGGACTCACCTCTCAGGTTAAGCCCTGCCAGGTTCCACCACATTCCCACAATATCCCTACAGGTGGGTTCGGGTAGTGGCACACTGGGTTAAGGGCACATGGTACCGAGCACAAGGACCAGTGCAAGACTTCCCTTTGAAGCTCCACCTGCAGGGGGGTTGTTTCACAAGTGGTGAAGCAGGTCTGCAGGTGTCTGTCTTTCTCCCCCATCTGTCTCTCTGTCTTAGCCAAAAATAAGTTGAAAAAATTCATCCACAGGAGCAGAGGATTCATAGTACAGGCAACAGCCCTAGTGATAATCCTGGAGGAAAAAAAGGAAAAAGTATAGGTGATGGCTTATACTCCGTGTGAGAAGTCTGTTCAGTAAGGCAAACAAAAAATGAAGTCCTTGAATTCTATATGGTTAAATAACATTGCAGAAAAATTATCATTATTATTATATTAATTTTATATATTATAAAACTCATATGTCTTACTATGTAATAAGACATAAATATAAAAGATAATTTGGGGGCCTGGAAGATAACTCATCAAACTCATCAAGTAAGGTATGTGTCTTGCCATGTTGCAGCCCTGGTTTGGTTCTCACTGCTACACAGGAGTACCATGGTGTGGGGAGAAACCCTTTGGCTGTGGTATCTTGTTCTTTCTCTCTTTGTGTATCTAAAAATGGAAAGAACAGAAAAGTCATCCCAAGAATATGAAATCATACAAGTGGGAGGCTCTCAGAAATATTGATTTATAGGATTGTTATTGTCACGAAGCTTTTCCACATTTCCTCAAGATAGTTATGTGTACATTTCACCCTCCACAAAACCGTCACTGTCTTCTGACATCTACAATATCTGAGATAATTCATAAAGAGCAAAAAAAGCATCTGGATAACTGGGGGAGGAGGCAGTGGCGGTGAAAAAGAAAGTGAGAAGGATTTGGAGAGAGTGTAGTGATAGTGTAAAAGAGTTTTATAGCTGAAGCTCCGTGAGTCAACATTCAGGACCAGCATCACCAGAAGGCAGAACTGAGCAGTGTTCAATTAAAAAACAAAACACCTCAACTAGAGATACTAGCAAGCTAGACTGGACTAAACTTGACCTAAAGAACAATTGTATCTGCTAGAGAACCAGGAAACATTCATATGGTTCTATTTTTGAAGACCCATTACAGTAGATTGCTATGCTCTTTTATTGTTAACAATGCATTGTTCTAAGATTTTATAGATTGATTCCTAAAAGGAAGAAAGGGAAATGCGTGTAATTAGTGTGTGAATATGCAGAGTTTGATAAATTATGTGATGTCTGGAAAATAGTAAAGGCAATAAATAACGATTGAATATATGAAGTTTTAATTATTATCCAGAGAGAAATGGAATGTTTTGGAATTACCAGAGTACAAAGTAAACCATCCTGTGCCACTTGGATTCTTTTGAGGTTAGACAAATCAATAAACAATAATCAGACAGATGATTAGAGAAGGACTAAGAAGTTCATGAATAATACATATACTTTTTTCATACATACAAGAGAGAAGAATATGACTGAGTAAGCCTACATGATTTGTCATCTTTTACTAGTTTGTGTAAGATGGCAAACATTTATAAAGCAAAAAAAAGAAAGTCAGGGTGTGTGTGAGGAGAAACACAATAAACACAAGTGATTTAAATGTTGCCTTCTCCAATAAAGAGAAATGTAGACTAAGTCTCTCAGGTAGAATAAAGAGATGTCCTTAGACAGAATTTACATAGGAAGGTCTTTCACAAAGTCCAATGGCCATCCAATCTCTAGAACTCTTCCCATGCAACTACCCGTTTGCTAGAGACATATTTTTGGGTGAAAAATTATACTCCCTAAGGAATATGGAGGCTCAGACGGTAATTGAAGACATGAAGATGAGTATGTGGGAACTGGGAAAGTCCTTTGTACTTTGTAGCTGGCATGTAAAATGACCAATGTATTTGGAGAGTTAAAGAATATTTAAGATAGGCACATAGCACAACTGCTTAATGCAACAGAGTTTCAGGCCTGAGGCTCTGAGATCCCAGGTTTAATCTTGACACTTCTTGAAACAATAGTTGAGCAGTGTTCTGGTTCAAAACAAAAGTATAAAGTCATTTTAAAAGTCTATGGATTTTATTTTAAATTTAAAAGCACAAGAATTTAAAATAAAATCTTCATTTTGAAGGCATGATAGAAGTAGAAACTTTGCTGCAGTTGAACCAGGAGTGAAATAATGAGGTCAGGGAATGAAAAGGAAGAAGTGGGGAACACAGACACTGCTGTGTTCCATAACACACACCATAACACGTTTTCCGCGCTATTGGGGAAGAAAATATTGCCTGAGAAAATAGGAGTGCTAACAGGTGTGGGTGTGGCTACACAGGAGGTGAAGGTGGGGCATGGGAGGTCAGAAGAAGAGGTTACAGGCTTTTAACACCTGTCTCGCATCTCCATGGGAGATAAGGTAACAACCCACAGAAGATTCAAATCACTATTTTAGGTACCATCTTCAGCTAAAGACAAAAGAAAGTTTTGGGGAATCCCTAAAGACATATGGGCAAACACATTAAACAAGAATAAAATTTACTTGGGGTCGGGCAGGGGGACAGTGGGTTAAGCGCATGTGGCACAAAGCGCAAAGACCAGTGTAAGGATCCCGGTTCGAGCCCCGGGCTCCCCACCTGCAGGGCAGTCGCTTTACAGGCGGTGAAGCAGGTCTGCAGGTGTCTGTCTTTCTCTCCCCCTCTCTGTCTTCCCCTTCTCTCTCCATTTTTCTCTGTCCTATCCAACAACAATGACATCAACAATAACAATAATAACCACAACAAGGCTACAACAAAAAGGGTAACAAAAGGGGGAAAAATGGCCTCCAGGAGCAGTGGGTTCATGGTGCAGGCACTAAGCCCCAGCAATAACCCTGGAGGCAAAAAAAAAAAAGAACAAAATTTATTATGCAAACTTAAACCATATTATTTTCCTTTGATAACAATGTCTTGGGATTTAGTCATCCCACTGTTTCTGGTAGAGAGAAAATAGTTTATGGATGTAGCCCATATAAAATTAAGATGTGTGTGTGTGTGTGTGTGTGTGTGTGTGTGTGTTCAGAGGATCGCCTACATCTGTCATTTCTTAAAATGTTAATTCAAAGTATTTCTCTCAAGTTTTGTCATCACTGGGGCTTCCCCATTCTAGGTTGATATATTTTCAGATAAAAAATAGAGAGACAGAGGCAAGGAGAAAGAGAAAAGTGCATCATAGTACAAAGCTTCCTCCATAGCAGTGAGTGTCAGGCAAGATCATGGACGGCAAAGTAGGTACTCTATCCAGATGAGCTATTTTGCTCAACAATATGACATATTTTGAGATGGCACATCTTACTATCCATCATTAGGGGTTTTGGGGGATGGTTGTAAGAAGGCCAATTGTTTCATTCTTCTTATTTCATTGAGGCAATATTGCTTTAAAAAGTTGTATAAGTTTAAACTGAATTATTTGACCTTTTAAAATTTTGTGTTGATACATCCAGCCCACCATCAAGTATACATCTCTCCCCCGCCTCCCCACAGTCCATTAACAATCCCTCCTTCCATTTTTTCCCGGAGTACTCCCTCTCTACCAGTCTAAATTCTTCTTGAGAGACATAATGCTTGTTTTCATCTGGCTTTGTACCTTTGCCTTATTATTTCTTACACCCTACCTGTATAGTAAATCATCTTTTTGAATTTTTTAATATATTCTCCTAACATGTTATTTTTCATGACCCTGTCAAATTCCATCTATACTCTTGCAAAAAGCACACTTTTATTTATTCATTTTTTGCTCAGTCTCAGGGCTGGCACTACAAATTGCAGTGGGCATTTTCTTTTCCTTTTTTTTTTTTCCTTTTCCTGTTTTATTTGACAGGATGGAGAGAAATTGAGAGGGACAGAGGAGACGGGAAGAGAGAAAGAGAAACACCTGCAGACCTGCCTCGCCAGGCTTGAAGTGTCCCTGCTGTAGGTGGGGAGCGGGCCTGGAACCCAGGTTCTTGTGCGAATCCTTTCACATTATACAATGTGCGCTTACCTGGGTGTGCCACCAGCAGGCCCCTCCACAAGTTTACTCTTTAGGATAGCAGAGTAGTATTTCCATCGGGTAGACATACCAGCAATTCCTTATCTACTCGTTTGCCTTTGATCGTTTGGGTTATTTCCAAATATTGAGGATTGTAATCTACTTTGCACTATGAACATAATGATGCATATATCTCTTCAGATGAATGCTTTTATGTTTTGGGAATAGATCCCTAGAAGAGGAATTGCTGAAACATATGGTAGGTTTATTTATAAAATTGTGAAGAATTCACATATTATTTCTATAGTGACTGTAGAAATACATATCCCCATCAACAGTATGAAAAAAAAAACTTTCTTTCTCTCCATACCTCATACCCTAGCACGTATTATTTCTATCCTTGGTGATATAGGCTATTTTCACCAGATGCCTCACATTACTTTGATTTACATTTCCGTGATAAGCAGCATTTCTTAATGTGCCTACTGGCCATCTGTATTTCTTCTTTAAAATAAATGCCCCGTGTTCCCTGAAATTTTAAATCACACAATTTGATTTTTATTGATAGGTTTGTACGTTCTTTCTGTATAGTGAATGTTAGCCCTTTGATATATAATGTGCAAATATTTTGTCCCCGTTCAATAGGATGTATTTTTAAGCTTAAGTTTGCTGATATGATTCTATTTGCTTTAGGTTTTTTTTTTTTTCTCTTCAGTACTGGGATCTTGCACATGCATGATTCCACTGCACTCAGTGTTAATTTTTTTTCATTCTTTTTATTTCTTCTAGAGATACATACAGGGAGAAAGACCACAGTACTTCTCTACCACTGTGAAGCTTCTCCAATCTCTCTGGTGCAGCACATGACTCTCAATTTTGCACATGATGAGTGCACACTCTGCTAGGCAAGCTGTCTTCCGATCTTTAGTTTCCTTTTTGCAAATTTTTTGAATTTCTTAAAAAAAACACAGGAAATGCTGAATTGAAAAGGGGTTTATTTTTAGAAAAGTGACCTAAGTTGGAAAGCATGTATAATAGGCTGACTGTAGGCGAGATACAAAAAGAAAACCTTTGATTAGTCCTTTCCAGTTAGAACTCTGGAGTCCGGGGAGTCAGGCGGTAGCACAGCAGGTTAAGCGCATGTGAGCAAAGCCCAAGGACCAGTGTAAGGATCCCGGTTTGAGCCACTGGCTCCCCACCTGCAGGGGAGTGGCTTCACAGGCAGTGAAGCAGGTCTGCAGGTGTCTATCTCTACCCATCTCTGTCTTCCCCTCCTCTCTCCATTACTCTCTGTCCTATCCAACAACGACAACATCAACAACAATAATAACTACTACAACAATAAAAACAAGGGCAACAAAATGAAAATAAATAAATATTAAAAATAACAAGTCTGGAGTCCTAAGTGTGTATGTTAAATTGTCAGGGCCAGAGATATAGAACAGCCAGACGATCACTCAGACAGACAAGTTGTATGTCTGACAGCCCACTGGTGTGGTGTCTTCTCTGAACTTGTATCAGTAGAGAAGTGGACACAGCACAGAGAAGTCCCTCCTTTATAGTCAAAGTTTTTTTTTTAATTATTTATTTATAAAAAGGAAACATTGACAAAACCATAGGAAAAGCGGGGCACGACTTCACACAATTCCCACCACCAGACCTCCATATCCCATCCCCCTCCCTGATAGCTTTCCTATTCTTTAACTCTCTAAGGAAATAGAGTCAAAGTTCTTTTATTAACATGGGTTACAATATACCATGAATTCCAGATCTCAAAAGGGTTGACGCAAGCAGGAAATAGAACAAACAATGGAGTGTACCATTAAAGACTTACAGCAGGGAGAGATCATTGAGTCTAAAGACTGTAGATCTCAACCCAGCATATGAATGACTGCTGCATATCAGCAAGCTTCTCACTGTACTTACCTAAGGCTTCTGTCTCCCATGAGTTCTTACTCATTAACTCCACCTATGCTTGGGAAATACGCAGAAAGCTTACGGGATACAGAATCATTCAGGTGCTGAGTTAGACATTAAGCTGGAAGTCACGGTTCTCTACTTTAACTGTTCCCCTATACATACAAAGATATTTTATAAGAATCTCTTTCAGTCCAGTTAAAATAAAAATTACTTTAAAATGACTTTTCCAGAAAGGGCTTTTCACTTCATTCAAACTACAAAGCTCAACTGGTGTGTTATTTATTTTTGTTTTCTCAGTTCTAAGGAGTTTGTTTCAATTTTGGCAAGAAAAAAAGGGGGCAGAGTTGCATTCAGTTTTGATAATTTGAGAGAGTATGAATAGAGAGAAGAATATGAGGTTTATTCCTACTGTTCTGAATCAAATTAAAAGGAAATAAGTTGAAACACAGTAATTTAGGAAAGGTGCATTAAATTGAAAATTTGCACAGTTGCTCACAGTAACTATATTATAGCAGAAATAATTACAGCATAATGTTTAGATAACTTGTTAGGCATTGTTAAGATTTCATAAAATAGCCAAATTAGCAAAGAATGGCACAGAATTTGATGATATATACATATATATATATCCTGTTATATATTTATATCTTTATATATATATATATATATATATATATATATATATATATATAATTAGAAAATAATTGTACCTGAATATTTTTTGTTATGGTTGACTAACTGATGTGTATTTTGTGTATAGATATGTATAAATTGAAATGTATGGTTTTAACTCTGTTAACAATATATGGTAAAAATGATACTAATAATTGTATATAGTTCACTTCTTCTGAGTTCACAACTTAATGCATTTCAAAAATCCCAAGTATATTTAGTTATGTTTTGCATTGATATGGGAGGAAAAGGCAATTAAATTAAGCCAAGTATCTTTCTTCTTTGGAGATGAACAATGGTGAGACCTGTAAGATAACCTACAAAAGATTAGAACAATCATTCTCTGCCACTGGAAGGCCTATATACACCTGTGTTTAGAAGAGGTCAGGTTCCCTGGAGGGAAGCTATTTATCCAATTCTACACAAACTGGTCTTCCAGGAAGTGATGGAGGGTCTCTGAAATTAAGTACAATTTCAATGAATTGGCACAACCTGAAATCAATGCCTGAACATGAGCAATCAACAGTTCTGAGCCCTGGAGCAAGTTTGAAGCTATTCAGAAAATAAACCACTCAAGTGAAGAAGAGAAAGAAAAGCAAACCTTTTGTCAATGGTAAATGCACAGTTGAATCTCTTAGGTTTGGAGATTTTCTTTTGTGAAGAAGAAATAATCCCGTGATAGTAAAATATTTGGGCAAGAGCATTCTTTCTTTCTATAGCATACTCACATCAATCCACACGCCCAAGTGGCCAGATGTTATGGGAAGTGGTTCCATCTGTCTAAATGGTAGCATTTTCAGTCACTAGTCAATGATTGAACTAATGACACTTGGCGTGAAATCTTCTTAATACAACTGAATGGGTGCTGGTGTTGTGCTGTCAAAAGACATAAGGTTTTTTTTTATTAGTTTACTTGTGGATGAGTCTCCCTTGATGACAAAGTAAGAGTTGTCCTCATCAACTTCCATTTTAAAAATAAAAGTCTAACTTATTGAAATAAAATTAAATATAGTGTCTCTTTTTTGTATGCGGTCAATATTTTATTTTTCAAGTTTAGGACCTTGAAGTTCAGGAAATCAATTCTTACATCACTATCATAAAACATTTCTAATAAACTTGCTAATTTTTACATTATTTGCTAAAAAGGGATAGAGCTTCTTAAAATATTGTTATTTTCAGATGACTGGCATACATTTTTCACACAGATATTCTCTATAATACAAATAGGCAATTACATTATACGTGTAGTACTTACCACCTTGCAGAGTGCTATTGATAAAAAATAATTCTTGCTATAAATACATTTATACATGCATGCAAAAATTAAAGAAAATATGAAATTGACTAAACAATAATGAAATATTCAAGTCTGTGTCTTTCACTTTTGAGCGTATTATCTACTGGAGCTTACATTCTAGTGGTAGATTGTTAATTTTTTTTTTCAGCTTGGTTTCCTGTAACAATACAGTTGTAATATTGTATAATCAGTGTTTCAACTAATTTTATCCACTCAGATCTATTTTTATAGGTCTTCGTACTTGGACTTAATAGCAATTATATGCATCCCTACTTGTTATAGTGTTTCTTCTGGGTTTTGTTAGTACCAGACCAGGCAATCATCTATAGTCTGTGGAAACAGCTGGACACCTTTGAGGAAGCTTTTGAACACTTCTTATCTCTGGTCATTCTTAGTGGGATTTGTTTTTTCTTTCCTGAAAATGATCAGGACTTGATTGTGCACAGCATCCTCACTGCCAAATGTATCCTTAGCGTTTTGTGTGATTACAAGTGCGCGAACGTATGCAAAAATCACCACTTCTGAGCGTCTTGGGCGTGAAGATCAGACCTCTCACTTCACTCAGTATCTGATTTAAATGTAAAAATGCCATTCCCATCAGCTCTAGAAAGTTTCCAATGTACTTTGTAAGATCAAAATTTAGCGGGGGTTTTCTCAAAAAAAAAACAAACAAACAAACATGAAAAAGTCTCCCTTTTCCTCACCCTGTGGATGAAGGAAATGTCATTATAAAAACTTCATTAATATGTAAATTGCAGCATTTTGATTAGCACTTGCAGACCCCCTTTGTTAAGCAAAAAGACGGAAGGAGCTAGCCAGATTGCAATAATTTACATAATAAAAACTCAGTAGTGGCAGTGTTTCCAAGTGGAGAACCTACAAAAGGCTAAGATGTCATTTTTTTTTAACAGCTTAATAAAGTATTAGAACCACAAAGTACAAAAGGAGAGAAAATATTTTCCTTTTAACTGACAAACTCTATTTTAGGGCAAGATTACAGGTACTACAGATGATATTAAGATGTTAGGAATAAGCATGTAGCCAACAGTGTCAACGCATACATAGCTTTCCAATCTAAAAGTGAATATTTTCACCTCTGTTGTTAGGAAAATGTAAACACAGAATACAGGCATCTACTACTGGGCTTGGTTTTTATAAAAATTAAAATGACCCATCAATGCTTTTTTTAAGATGTATTTTTGGAACTTTGAAACCCAGGAACTACTTTATTAGATTAAATCTTCTCAACTGAGAAGACCAAACAAGAAAATTGAGATAACATTCTGGGAGGCTGATAGAAAAGAATTTGTTTTAGGAAAATAGAGATGGCAGGGTAGGAGAAATTACATTATGGTTATGTAAACAGAGGCTAATGCCCAAGGCTCTGAGGCACCAGATTCACTCCCTATCATCACCATAAACTAGAGCTGAACAGTACTCTGGTAGGAAAAGGGAAAGCAAGGAAGAAAGGAAGGAGGGAGGGAGGGGAAGAAGGAAGGAAGGAAGGAAGGAAGGAAGGAAGGAGGGAGGGAGGGAGGTGAGAAAGGAAGGGAGGAGGGAGGGAAGGGAGGAAGAAGGGAAGGAGGAATGGAAGGAAGGAAGGAAGGGAGGAAGGAGGGAGGGAGGAAGTAAAGAAGGAAGGGAAGGAGGAAGGGAAGGAGGGAAGGAAGGAAGGGAAGGAGGAAAGTAAGTAAGGAAGGAAGGAAGGGAAGGAAGGGAAGAGGGAAGGGAGGAAGGAAGGAAGGAAGGAAGGGAAGGAAGGGAGGATGGAAGGAAGGAAGGAAGGAAGGAAGGAAGGAAGGAAGGAAGGAAGGAAGGGAGGGAGGAAGGGAAGGAAGGGAGGAAGGGAGGAGGGAAGGAAGGGAGGGAGGAAGGGAAGGAGGGAAGGAAGGGAGGGAGGAAGGGAGGAGGGAAGGAAGGGAGGGAGGAAGGGAAGGAGGGAAGGAAGAAAGGAAGGAAGGGAAGGAAGGGAGGAGGGAAGGAAGGAAGGAAGGAAGGGAAGGAGGAAGGGAAGGAGGGAAGGAAGGAAGGAAGGGAGGGAGGAAGGGAAGGAAGGGAGGGAGGAAGGGAAGGAGGAAGGGAAGGAGGGAAGGAAGGAAGGAAGGGAGGGAGGAAGGGAAGGAAGGGAGGGAGGAAGGGAAGGAAGGGAGGAGGGAAGGAAGGGAGGGAGGAAGGGAAGGAGGGAAGGAAGAAAGGAAGGAAGGAAGGGAAGGAAGGGAGGAGGGAAGGGAGGAAGGAAGGAAGGAAGGGAGGAAGGAGGGAGGGGGGAAGTCAGGAAGGAAGGGAAGGAGGAAGGGAAGGAGGGAAGGAAGGAAGGAAGGGAAGGAGGAAAGTAAGGAAGGAAGGAAGGAAGGGAAGGAAGGGAAGGAGGAAAGGAAGGAAGGAAGGAAGGGAAGGAAGGGAGGGAGGAAGGGAAGGAAGGAAGGAAGGGAGGGAGGAAGGGAAGGAAGGAAGGAAGGGAGGAGGGAAGGAAGGGAGGGAGGAAGGGAAGGAGGGAAGGAAGAAAGGAAGGAAGGAAGGAAGGGAAGGAAGGGAGGAGGGAAGGGAGGAAGGAAGGAAGGAAGAAAGGAAGGAAGGAAGAAAGGAAGGAAGGAAGGAAAGAAGGAAGGGAGGGAGGGAGGAAGGAAGGGAGGGAGGAATGAAGGAAGAAAGGAAGGAAGGGAAAGAAGGAAGGAAGAAAGGAAAGAAGGAAGAAAGGAAGGAAGGGAGGGAGGAAGGAAGGGAGGGAGGAAGGGAAGGAACGAAGGAAGGAAGGAAGGAAGGGAGGGAGGGAGGGAGGGAGGAAGGAAGGAAAGATAGAGATGGCATAGACAAAGAAAATATGTTTCTATTCTTAAATTTATTGACTGGATCCCTCTAAATTAAGGAAAACAATGTACTGGTACCTACACCCCCCCCACACACACACACGATATGGGGATATTTAGGTTGTGAGTAACTTATATGGAACTACAACAAAAAAAATCTATCATTCCTATAATTTGTCTTTGGTGATCAAATTCACTTCACAGGTGGGACTCTGGAGGTAGGATGGAAATTGCCCTTGGGTAAAGACTCTTCCCAGAGAGGGCAGAACATTGCTGCCCAACAGAGATGGCTAACTTTCAAACACATGGGAGTAGAACACATAATACTCCTTTCTGACCTCCTTCTTGGAAGAAAAAAAGTAGAAATTGTGTCTTTTTACCTTCCTTTTTTTAAATTCCCACAGCCCATTGAGTTAAAAAAATATTTTAGGTTGATACTTAAGATCATCCAAAGAGAGATACTTAGATTTTCTGGATTTCTTCTATGTGTACAAGAGTTATGCATGGTGTGAATAACTTTCTCTTTCATTTTTCCCTTACTGATCTGCTTCATGTTTCATGATTATTTGTCCAGTCTTGAAAAAAACCAAAGAGTCCAGGATGATTTCTTTCCACTATTCCAAACTCAAGAGTTATATATAACATCTTAATAAAAGAACAATATATTTTTAAAGAAGTTACAAGATGAAGTGTTGGTCTGCTTCTAATTCTGCTTCTAAGACCCCTTCTGTTGCATTGCTTAATGCTGTGGTCTATTTACATAATCACTGCTTTAGCTGAGAACTGCCCTGCCTGCAGGGCATTGGTTTACTCCCACTAGTTCGCACTCTCTGTTTGCTCCACCCCCTCTCCTAGTCACACCCTGTTTTCCACTGTTTCATCCCCACTGGTTTGCACTCTCTTTTCACTCCACCCTCTCTACGTCACATCCTGTTTTCCACGCTACTGTTTCCTTCTTGGTGAGTATAAATACAGATGCTCTTCTGATTACACACACATTGAATCTCAGAGAGTCCCAGAGTCTCTCTCCTGCAACGCTAGCTCGGTACGAGTTCCTGATCCCTCTCCCACGCAGCAGTCTAGGTTGGCTCCAGTCAAGTTCTCTCCAACCCAGAGAGCACTTGCTCAGGAAGAAGCACCCTCAGGCTATCCTGGCAATTGAAGGCAGAATATTCTGAGTATCTAAGGGAACAAATTATAGGAAGGCAAATATATGAGCACCCTAGAAAGTGGTCAGCAAAGTTAGCAAAGAAGATAGTTAGCAGTTTCTTTGGACTGATAAGAGTCTGAATTATCCAATTATAAAATTCTGTCCTCCTCAAAAAGAGGGGAGAAAAGGCATTTTCCACACATGTATGCTTTACTTTTAGGCAAATAGTTGATGGGCAGAGATTTTTTTTTTGTTTCTTGATTTGCTTCTCACAATCTTTCAGTTTGATACAACCCTTAATAAGAAAATGTTAATGGTACTCCATAGGATACATGGATTTTTCAAATGTTGCCATTTTCCACCCTATTTCCTATTCCTATTTGTTAATAATACCTACATTCATATATATGTGTGTATATATATATATATATATATATATATATATATTGAAAATCCCAGGCAATGACACATGTGGACATATGGTGCTATGTGAAAGATAAATGTTCATAGGAATATTTTCAAAAGAATTTTCTTCTTAGATTTGACAATAGAGACTGTGAAAAAAAAACAGTGAATTAGACATAAGCTAAGACCATCTTTCTTATGAATACAGCAAGGCAAAAATCATACTTGATCACAGTAATTTGTTAGTTGTTGGGAGGAGTTAAAGAATTGCGTTCAACTTGAACCTGGCAAGGCATACACCCTACCACTTGAGCTATCTCTTGTTATAACACTTTTCATACCAATATTTGTCTTTATGTCCAATATTTCCCAGTAATTGCTCAGATTGATTTAGTATGTACCAGCTACGTTTCGAGGGCATTTATATTTGTCAAATAATGCAATCCTCAATTAACACCTTGAGAAAGGTATATGGTTATCCAGATTTCAATAATAAGTAAAGAAAAAGACAGAGGCTAAGAAATTTGTCCCAGAACAGTGGTCTTAACTATTATGTGATACCATCTTGTTTACTGACTTTTCTGCCCACTTGCTCTTCCTGAACCTGAGAGTTCATTTAGACCATATCATTTAAAAGTTCCAGGTTCTCTGGTCATCTTACACAGTCTCTTGTACTGAAAAATAAATGACATAAACTGTTTAAGTGGACACAAAATGTTCTGAGATTTTGTTTTATTTTACTTGAAAATCTAAAGAAGGGACTAAAAGTTGACTTTAATTCATGTAACATTTTCCCTCTCATTTATGTTTAGGTGTTAAATTTCCAAAGTCAAGTAATTTATTTTGGAAATGAAACACATTAATAGTAAAGAATTGCCCTCAATAATTGATTGCTACCTAGAAGGGAGGTAGTTCTGGTCCAAATGCTTTATCTTTGGTAATGTTCTTGTCATTAGTGTCATAGCAATTAGGTTAGCACCAAAGAAACCTATTAATCATATCTGTAACTGCTAAATTGCCCAAGTGTGTCGATTTGGAATCTTGGGGGTGAAAACAGATGATTAATGAGCTGACCTCAGATTGGTGTGATAATCCAAGAATGAAATATCTGGTGCCTGTCTTGTTTTACAGAGTTGATAATCTGCATTTCATTGTCTCTGAACTCTACCTTAGTAATGACTAGGAAATGGTGTGGGAGACTCACTCAGAAATCTGAAATGTAGGGAGTCAAAACAAGCAACGCTCGGGCAACAAAAAGAATCTTTTTCTGGTGTAGGCTAAAATTCATTGTGAATTACTGTTCTGGAGAAAAGGTGAAGTCTTTTCGCTTTGTTACTTGGGTGCACTGCTGTCCTCGGTGTCCGTGATGGACTGCCTTGGCAGAGTACTTGGCCTCTGAGTCTCCCCAGCTGTAGGCAGGTGCAGTCCACAAATCAACTTTGGTTTCTTAACTCTCCGGCAAGTCTTCTGAATAATTCTCTCACATCTTGTGCCTCCTACTAATAATGACCATGACTGGTTTTTTGATGTATTTTACAGAGTCAAACAATGGCAAACCCTTACTTAAAAGAATGTCCACAGCAGAGTTAAATGAAATAGAAAATATTTCACAGACTGAAAACAATGATCTAATTTACTTCAATTAGAAGTACTGAGATCATATTGAGTGAATTTGTCCTCGGATTAAAGAAACCTTACTAGCTACATGTTTTAATACCTACTGGGAGGATTTTGTTTAATTTTGAAGGGATTTCCCTCAGCTGGATTTTGAACAAGAAGGTTTGTCACAATATAACCAAGGCAGATATTGTTGTAATATATAAGAATATCAATAACATCTTCTTACTTCTTCACACCAAAGGGCTATTCTAGTTCATTGGGAAAATAGTTCACCTGAAGTAGGGCACCCATGGGGAACATAATATAGATGATTATTTTTTTCTTTTTTAAGAAAGAAAATCTGCAGAAAGGTTTGTGGTTTGGTAAAACCCTCAAACCATCTGCCAACATTTTAGACCTTTCAGGCATAACAGAATTTTGAAATAGCTTTAGTTCAGAGGAAATTGCTCATAGTACAATTGAAGACAAAAGGAAAAAAAAAAAGACAAAAACAAAGGGGGCAGGTGACCCTCCTCCAAGATTTTAAGATCTTATTCATGAATCAAGGACACTAAGAGATAAGATGATAGTATGAATTGTAGTGATTACTATTTAAATTCTTAGGAATGCATAAAGTTGGAGTATCACTTTGCACATTTTTATGAGTCTCTTTTTTTTCTTTAAGACATCTTTTATTATTATTATAATTAATTTTTATTTATTTATTTTTTTTACCAGCACAGCTCAGCTCTGGTTTATGGTGGTGCAGGGGATTAAACCTGGACCTTTGGAGCTTCAGGCATGAGAGTCTCTTTGTATAACCATTATGCTATCTAACCCTGCCCTATGATAAATTTCTATTTGTTTTATCAGCTTAAGTTTGCTTAACTCTGCCTTATGGTAGTGCTGAGGATTGAACCTGAGACTTTCAGTGTCTCAGGCATGAAAGTCTCTTTGCATAACCACTCCCCAACTCATCCTTTGCATACTTCATGTACACAGAGTTTTCAGATTAATTAAAGTACCTATAGTATGATTTAAAAGTAGGCATAGGACAACCTAAATAATGAATTAAAAAAAAACCCTTTTGCTAAATAGTGCTTGATTTCCTGTGGTGTTTTCTAGATTTTCTTATAGAGAGTAATTTCTAGAGGATGTTGTTAATTGAATGGACTCTGAAGGGTAAGTATAAAGAGTAATAAACAGGAATGTAGAAACCCACTACGTGGTCTCGTAGCAGCAATGATAAATAAGGCTGTGGCTAGACAACAGACTGAACTAACTACCTGATAGTCTTTGTGAAAACTAGTTTGCGGAAATTGAATTCGTGTAAAAGGAAATGAAGATAATTGAGGAGCCTTTGAAGTTTTCTAGAAAGTTATTAATAAACTGAGAGTCATATGTAAGTATATTCTAATAACTTTGCCTGGGTACACTGTTTTCAAAGTGTCAGAAAAACTATCATACTAATTTAGAACTCAGACTTTGCTTTTAGTACTCTCCTCAACCAATATGCATTAGAAAACACATGATTCATGGACCCTTAAAAAAAATAAATAAATGTCATCATCTGAATGATGACTGTGAAATAAAGAACATTACGACAACACAAATTTGCAATGTGAATATTGTGAGTTCTCTATCCCTAAAATTAGACGGCTATGCATTTAGGAAAGTAGGAAAATAGTCAAAGAGAATGAAAAGGCTGTGTTCAGGATGGCCCTTTTATGATTTTAAGAAGAGACTCTGCCTTTGTTTTTGTTAAAATAGCTAGCTCCCAAAACTGTGGCTGTTATACCACACTGTAGATAGAAACAGAAATTAATGCTAGAATATCACATGAAGGCAAAAACCTGATCTTCTTGAGTTTTAAGAATACCCGTAACAATGAAGACACAAACACAAAGCCTTCTTCTGAGTATTACTTTCTAAGTAAAGAAATATACATTCCTTCACACAGTCATAGGGTTGAACTCGTCTGACCTGGGAAAGAAAATAATAAGCTAGAGTAGCAATGTGTTCAGAAAAATTGGAGTCAGCTAATCAATTTTCAGTAACTCTCTGATTTATATGTCTAATAACAGGACTGGCAATTTATAGTCTCTATCACTAAATCTCAAAACACAATTTGCTGCAACCATAAGCAATTTGTTTAGTGTAAATGGCCTTTAATCCCATTGATGATTGATTAATCTATAAATCACCAAAAGAGCCATATGAGTCTAAAAAAGTGATGCTCTACTTTCTGCATTTCTGTTTTCTTTACCATTGCTATTTCAGTATCATTAAAATATAGCTCAAGTTTTCTAAATAGTCCAGGTAAAATGTCAGTTAGTAAACTGTAGAAAATCTAGCTGTTATTACTATTAAATATTTTTGGATAAACCATAGAACAAATAGTGGTAGTGATGATGATGAGTACTATAAGACAAATAAATTTGCTTGAAAATAAATTTGCTTGAAAACTTTATCTGATTACCTAGGAAGCATGCAATTCATCACATTCTCTCGAATCTGATTTGGGTGAGGGATAATTGTCTTAAGGTCATATTTTTTGAGGAAAACAAAATACAAAGCAGGAAATATTGGAGCTGGGTGGTGGCACACCTGGTTAAGCAAAGAGTTCACCATGTGTAAGGACCCAGGTTCAAGCCCTGACTCCCCACCTGCACTTGGGATGCTTTACGAGTGCTGAAGCAGGTCTGCAGGTGTCAATCATTCTCTCCACTTTCATCTTAATTTCTCTCTGTCCTATTAGATAAAGTAGAAAGAAAAAATAAATGAAAGGGAAAAACTGGCAGCTGGGATTGATGGATTTGTAGTGCTGGCTCTGAGCCTAAGCAATAACTAGTGGCCGAAAGAAAAAGAAAAAATATTCTAGCTATTTGTATATTTAGTGACAATATGTAATGACAAATGTGAGTTTATTATGTTTAGAAAGTGAAGGTCCTTGAATGCAGTGTGACTAGAATGGAAAGGTAACATTATTTGAATGTAATTGAAAACTATTTCCTTCAGAAGGCTACAATATATATATGATATATATAAAGGAAACTCCCTTATAGTTTGGCCGAGTAGGTGTATAGGTAAAGAATGTTATTAGATGACCAATCATAATAAGCTACATTCATCAACTTCCTACACATAGTGAGAATTCTATAATGGTATCTGTCTGATTTCAAAAGGTAATCTGCTTGGAAAATTCATCTTTTCTTCTTGTATTCTCGTCAAGAACTAAATCAAGTTTGACTAATTTCATTTTTTATTCCCCTTTCTTCCTCTTATTTATACTTTAATCAGAGCACATTGTTAGCTCTGGCATGTGGTGGTGCTGGAGAGGATCCTCACGTGACTCAGTCATGAAAATCGGTTGTGCTGCTGATGGCTCATTCTGGGTTAATCCAATAGTATTCCACCAAAGATAATGTAATTGTGTGAAACATGACATGCTCTGTTCTTGTCAGTGTCACTGTTCAACACCAAATGTTTACCTACATCTTTTTTGTTTGTTTGTTTAATCTGCATTGAGGTGGCCTCAAATTAACACCGGAGTTTTGGAGATACTTAAGACTTGCTAAGTTTGATTACCATACTTCTTCCTTTATGCTGAAAGCAAGTTGGAAAGACATTAGATTCTGTTGCTTCCTACTTGAACATTTCAAAATACTTAGATGTCAAGTGGGGGAAATTGGCTTTGATAGAATTCTGGGCTTAGTTTGTGTAGGCATACTTTTATGGGGTTGTTTTCACCCTTATTCTAATCTTTCCAATGAGCAGACTGCTAAGACATTATTCATGCATGTCACAGGAAGTTGGTCATTCCGTTTAGTGATTTACGGGCTTGGTTGCTTTTGTTGAAGCCTGAATAAAGTGACAGGATTTTTTTTTTTTTTTTTTTTTTACTCAGAATTGTTCTTGGCATAGCAAATGCAATATATTCAGCTAAAATAAATACCCGTGAGTGTCATAAATGCCTTTTAAAAACTTGGATTCAAAAGGAATGCTGAAGTTTGGCTTGAATAAAGAAAAAAAAAATCCAGGATCTTGTTGTGACAATTACAGAAGCTGGCAGATAGAATTGGTTTCTCAAATGTATTTCTAGCTTTATCTGTAGGTTGTCAGAGGCAAGAAGACTGAAAGGCTTTGTCCCTTCTTAGTCCCTTTATCTATCTCCTGCCAAGAAAAATATCTAGAACTTAAACAGAGGACCTGAGTCTTACTGGGTCCCTGCAGAACACACAGAACTTTAAAGACTTCTACCCTACTCTTTTTTCCCGATTTGTCCTCTTCAGTCAGTTGGCAGATTACATTTTACTATCTAATTACTAACTAGTTTCTTGTCTCTTCATGTTATTTTAAAAAAAAGAAACAAAATATTATTTGCTAGTAGGTGGTGACAGAATTTCGAAAAGGCAATGAGCAACGTGACAAGACAGATTTCCCCCCCTTTCATTTTGGCCGGTACACACACATCCAAGACTTTTTTTTTTCTTTTTAATACATTTGATTGGCTGGCAGAACCTTATATCAAGTATGCCAAACTAGTGTAAAGACCCAGTCCATAACCTCTAATCTTCCAAACATGAACTCTATTATTTCCCATTAAAATTAGAGGTTACCAAATTGTAACAGATGTCCTTAATAGACATGTCTTTATTACTGGGGAGCATTAGGTAAATTCAAATTGAACCTTGTATTTCAAATTTCATTTTTTTCACACACAAAGCTCCACGGCTAGAGCTGGCATTTCAAGCTTAAATTATAGAAACCTTTACACAATTTGCATTCATTGATGTATCAGCAATTTTTCAAAATTGCAGCAACTAGGAAATAGTGAGAATTAAGAAAACCCAAATCATAGCTACTCAAAGCAAACTACAATATTTGACGTCCACTAATTCATAGAGACCATACAGTGTACTTCAAGAGATAGAATATTTTAATTAAACTACTAGAAGAATGGGGCTGAGGGTGGAAATCTTGTAGTAAACATTTCAGGAAAACAAGCTGAATAATAAAAAAAAAAAACTCAGTATAAAGGAGCATTATGACTATGTGTTATTGCAGGAGTCTTGATATTTTAAAACAGAGATTAAGATGATCTTGAGGTAGGACGGTTAAGCTACAAATGCATACCAGAAATGTGAAAAACCAGAGACAAATCTGCTTTGCTGAAAACATTGAAACCAGAGGGCTAGTCACTATAAATGACTATCACTGACATACTTAATGAAAGTTGAATATATCGATACTCTTTATTACCTGTACAAAATTTTACATATCTCCAAATGCCGCATTCAAAGTTTTATTTTTATGATGCAGTTTTTCTTTGTTTATCAAACTGCTATAAAAAAACAGTTGAAAGTAAGGAATATAGACAAAGGAAAAAATAAAATAGAGTGAATTTTATCATGGTGCTTACATGTGGGCAAATATAGCATTTAAACAAATAAAGAATAGATAGTACTTATGAATAGGAGCAAAGTTTTTAAATATATGCTTTTTCTCATCTTGTTAATGCTATGAAACAATATGACATATCTGACATTATTTTTGCCATTAGCAACAGGATTTATATGACATTTATAATACCAGGAAGAACATTTAGAAATAAATTATTTCACAAATTCTAAACATGGCCATGGATATACTGGATCAGTCTAAAGAAAACACTAGGACAGCATAAAATTGAAAGCATTTGGCAGTATAAACCACTGTGAAAATTACAAAGAAATTTCATATGCATGTATGTTTGGAAGTTGTCACTCTGTCTTAACATGAAAAAAATCTAAACAAAAAAAAAAATCTCAGCATCTCTCCTTAGATCCACCAGAGAAACAAGACTACACAGAAAACAACTATCCCTCCATTTGGAGAGACAGATAAACTGGTAGGTCAGAAAATCAAAAACAAAATTATCAGAGCCAATGCCAGGGGATGGTAACCTGCACTGTAACTGGAAAATCTGAAGGTTCAGTGCGAACAATTCTAGTAATAAATGGTCCCTGGGATTTGGTCACTGGGGAGGTCCAAACAGTTTTGTGAGTTTTACCTCTAGATGTCCTTTCTAGTTCTCCTAGTGAATATTCTCTTTTACAAGGAAAAATCTTCCTATCCTCACCCCATGCTTTCCCAGATAAAGGCATCCTATTCCAAACAAGACCTATCCTCAAGAGAAACTATTTTACAGAAACTTAACCACTGTGGTTTTTGTCAGCTCCTGACCTACCTGAGGAGAAAGAAATATCCAACCCTAAACCCTTGGACTATTCTTTACCAGATAATGGGTGAAGGACTCACAGACCAAAGAGACACAGGTTGGATAAAGGACTGAGACTTAAAACACAAGACTGTAGAACATGTCTCTCCCTACCTTACCATCCTACCATCACATTCATTACTTCTTGTCTGTTTTTATCACTCCTTTCACTCAATATAATTTGCGTGAGTAATAGGAAAAAAGACTACAGAGCATATAAAAGACAAGGACTCCTATAAAATGTTTGAAGACACAAATAATTCATCAGAATCAAACTCAGATATAACAAAGGTGTTGCAATTCCCAGAGCAGAAACATAACATATTAAGAGTTCTAATGATTGGTTAGATAGCATGAAAAATAACATGAGAATATAAGGAGAGATTTAGAAATCCTGAGGAACTAAGAGGATATACTATAGATCAAATGCATCCTGATAAAAATGAAGAATATTGGTAGTCAGGCGGTAGCGCAGAGGGTTAAGCGCACCAGGGGAGCGAAGCTCAAGGACTGGCTTAAGGATCCCGGTTCGAGCCCCCAGTTCCCCACCTGTAGGGGAGTCTCTTCACAGGCGGTAAAGCAGGTCTTCAGGTGTCTGTCTTTCTCTCCCCTCTCTGTCTTCCCCTCCTCTCTCCATTTCTCTCTGTCCTATCCAACAATGACAACATCAATAATAACAATAACTACAAAAATAAAAAAACAAGGGAAAATAAATAAATTTTAAAAAGAAAAAAAAGAAATGAAGAATATCTTTTTAAAAAAATTATTTATTTCCTTTTGTTGCCCTTTTTTTTTTTTAATGTTGTAGCTATTGTTGTCTTCGTATCTTTCATTGCTAGGGTAGTGGGCATCTTATCTATTGTGGGAGGAACTTGTCTCATTACTCCTACCTCCTCTACAGACTCTCCCCTCCCTCCTCCTCCTAGCTAATTAAAAAAAAATTAAATTAAATATAAAGTAATAAAAAAACCTTTACTTTCACTGCTCTTAATTACAACTCTTTTTCTTATCTTTTCTCTTTTCTCTCTCTTGTCTCTTTTTTTTTTTTTATCTTGTCATACACTTCTTCCTTCTTCTTTGCCTTTCTGAATTTGTGAATTATTTTGGGGAAGAAATCTGACTCAGAGTGGATTCTCTATGTGTGTATCTCTGCTCTACTTCCCTTTCCCCTCTTGTTACCTCTAGAATATATGTGGATAGTAGATTTGCATAACTGTCTATTCTTGCTATCCCTTCTTTCTTTTCTCTTTCTTCTTCACTGGGATTTGGTTACTATTTTTTCACGGACTAGAGAAATTGTTTGGCTAACTGGTAGTGATTAAACTGCTTCAATACTTGCTTCAGTTGCTACTGTAATTCCTGAGGTTGGTGAGTGCAATTGTCATAAAGGTATTTAGTACAGTGTTGCTTGTGCTCAAGACACAACAACTGAGGAACAACAGAGCATAAAAAAAGAAACACATGAATCAAAAAAATGGGTATATCAAAAACAAATAAAACTGATACTCCAATGAATGAAGACAAGAGCCCAGAAGAAACTACAAATAAGCCAGAAGTAACCTTAATAAGAAAAGTATGCAAGCAATAATAAACTTATTAATCACAGAAATGAAAACAACATTGGAGGAAAGGAATGGCAGTATTAGGGAAACAACAGTTGAGACCCCCCAAGGAAAATACTGATTATCTTGAGGCAATTAGAGAACTGAAAGCTGAAATAGCTGTAATGAAGAAAGAAGCTGAGGCGAGGGAAAGCAGGCTAACAGAAGCAGAAAACAGAATTAGTCAGACAGAGGATGAGTTAGAGAAAACTAAGAAAGAGGTGAAAGAGCTTAAAAAGAGATTGAGAGACACTGAAAACAACAACAGAGACATATGGGATGATCTCAAAAGAAGTAACATTCGCATAATTGGCCTGTCAGAGGAAGACAGAGAGGAAGGGGAAGCAAACATTCTAGAGGAAATAATACAAGAAAACTTCCCAGACCTGAATAACAGAAAGGATATCAAGATTCAAGAGGCCCAGAGAGTCCCAAACAGAATCAACCCAGACCTGAAGACACATCATAGTCACAATGAGAAGAAGTAAGGATAAAGAAAGGATCCTAAAGGCTGCAAGAGAGAAACAAAAAGTCACATACAAGGGAAAACCCATAAGATTATCTGCAGACTTCTACACTCAAACTCTAAAAGCTAGAAGGGAATGGCAAGATATCTATGGAGCCCTGAATGAAAAAGGGTTTCAACCAAGGATAATATATCCTAGACTTTCATTCAAACTAGATGGAGGGATCAAAACTTTCTTAGACAACAACAGTTAAAGGAGGCAACCATCACTAAGCCGGCCCTGAAAGAGGTTCTAAAAGACCTCTTATAAACAAGAACATCACTATAATACTGGCAATATATCAGAGTAAACAAAAAAAATTTTTTTTCTTGAACAATGGCACTACAATACATTAAATCCATAATATCAATAAATGTCAATGACTTAAACTCACCCATCAAAAGGCACAGGGTGTGGGGATGGATCAGAAAACATAACCCAACCATATGCTGCTTGCAAGAATCCCATCTGTCACAACAAGATAAACACAGACTTAAAGTAAAGGATGGAAAACTATCATACAGGCTAACGGACCACAAAAAAGGGCAGGAACAGCCATTCTCATCTCAGACATGATAGATTTTAAATTAAATAAAGTAATAAAAGATAGGCAAGGACATTACATAATGATTAGAGGATCAATCAGCCAAGAAGACTTAACAATTATTAACATCTATGCACCCAATGAGGGACCATCTAAATATGTCAAGCACTTACTGAAAGAATTTCAAAAATACATCAATAGTAATACAATAATAGTGGGAGACTTCAATACCCCACTCTCACACTTAGACAGATCAACAAAGTAGAGAACCAACAAAGATACAAGAGAATTGAATGAAGAGATTGACAGACTAGACCTCTTGGACATTTTCAGAGTCCTTCACCCCAAAAAACTGGAATAACAAAAATATAGATTGAAATATCCAAACGCACTTGAAAATTAAATATACAATTCTGAATAATAATGCTATCAAAGAATAAAATTGTGGGAAAGTAAAACTAATTTTTTGAATTAATTTAAAATAAAAAAAAACCAAATAGAACATCTTATCAAAAGTTTTGAAATGCTGTAAGCAGTGCTTAAGGGGACAGTTATATCACTAAATGCATATACTAGAAAATAATAGAAATGTAAAAGAAAACATTTACTTTCAAATCTAATCTAATTTTGGAAACTAGAAAAAAAATAAATTAAAAAAAGTAAGAGAAAAAAAGTGGTAAGAATTAGAGCATAAATGAAACTGTGAAGAGGAAATAGAGAAAAGTCAAAAGCTTATTCTTTGAAAGAATAACAACATTGCAAGATTCTATTCAAGCCGATGAAAAAGGGAAGGAAGAAGAAAGTTTGCTAATGTCAGAAATAAAAAAGGGGGCCAGTGGTATGTGAGAAAGAGATAGCATAATAACTATGCAAAGGACCTTCAAACCTGTGGCTCTGAAGTCCCAGGTTAAATACCAGCATAATCCAGAGCTGAGCAGTCCTCTGGTAAAAAAAAAATATATATATATATATATATACATACAGAATAAAAAGAGGGACATTACTATGATTACTTTGTACATAACAATGTTATGAATTATTTTCCCCCACAATTTTGTCACCTAGTTTTAATGCAGTAGGTCATAAATAATGGAAGACAATATTTGTTGAAACTCACACTAGAATCTACCAGCTATTTGAACAGATGTATCAAGGAATTTGAGTCAATAATTAAGACATATCTAAAGTAGAAAACACAATGAATAGATGCATTCACTTGTAAATTGTTTTTTAGTATTTTTCTAATTTATTCTTTTAATGATACAGAGAGATACACAGAGAGATAAATATACAATGAGAGAGAGGGGGGAGAGAGAGAGAGAGAGAGAGAGGGAACTGATCAGCTTTGATTTATGATGGTTTTGAACATAGAATGGGGGTGAGAGCAGGGCAGAAGTTCAGCGTTAACTGCACATAGTAGGAAGTTCAAGGATTGGGCAAGGATCCCGGTTTGAGCCCCCAGCCCCCGGCTCCCCACCTGCAGGGGGGTTGCTTCATGAGCGGTGAAGCAGATCTGCAGGTGTCTTTCTCTCCCCTTCTCTGTCTTCTCCTCCTCTCTCAATTTCTCTCTGTCCTATCCTATAAAATAATGGGAAAAAATGGCTTCCAGGAGCAGTGGATTAGTAGTGTCAGCACCAAGCCCTAGAAATAACCCTGGAGATAAAAAATAAAGAAGACTGAAGGGGACCTCAGAGCCTCAGGCAAGAAATTCTTTTGCATAGTAAGTATGCTGTCTCTCAGAACAGTAAATTCTATCAAACATTTGAGAAAGAAGGTATATTAATTATATGCAAGATTTTAAGATAGAAATAGATGAAACCATTCCTACTCATTCATATGAGTTACTCTAATACCGAAACCAGACCGAAATATTACAAAAAAGAAAATCAGAGACTAATATTCCTTATGAATATGCAACAGTTCTCAACAAAATACTAGCAAATCAAATTAAATAATATATGATATATGATATATAATCTAACTGAGTACCCTTTATCACAGCAATGTAAGACTGGTTCAAACTTTAAAATTAGTGAATGTTGTTTATATATTAATGGAATAATGAATGAAAAACAAACTGTCATATTAATGGGTGCAGGAAGCATTTAAAATACATAAAATCCATTTATTTAGTGAAATTTGCAGTAAAATAGAAAAGTAAAAAAAATGAAACCTTAGTTCTATAAAGAACTTTCAATAAGCATTAGAATTAACATACTTACAGGGGAGAAATTATAAAACTTGCAACTAAATTCTGAAAGAAGGAAAGGAAATCCCCTAATTCCACCCCATTTCAATTACATACTGGAGTCAAGATCCAGATCATCTTGAATACAGCCCTAAAGTCATGGTCCATAAATAAAATAATCAGTCAGATCTATTCAAATAAAAAAAAGTTCTATGCTAGTAACGTGGAGAGAATGACAAAAGAGGCCACAAGTTGGGGAAAATTCCTTCTAAAGACACATCTGATGATGAATTGCTGTCCAAAATATACAGAAGACCAGCGAGGTAGGTCACTGGGGGTGACAGCTGTTCTGCTGTCCACATGACTTCGCGCACTGAGGGAAGTCCATGCTGTAGTGTCTTTGCCTCCATTCCCTTTGTCTCTCTATCCTCTTATCAGGAAAAGTCATCCTGGAGCAGAGCAACCCCACTGATGAGGCACTAACAAACTGCACAAAGATAGTTGGGGAGAAAGCACAGTCATAACATATTGGATTTTTGTGCTTGAAGCCCCTGAGATCCCAGATTTAATCCTCAGAACCACTTTATGCCAGAGCTGAGCAGAAATCACATTTTTCTCTCTCTCTCTCCTTCTCTCCTGTTTCATGTGAATCTCTCTTTTGTATTTAATAAATAAAATAATTTAAAAAATATTTTATTAATGAGGAAGATAGGAGGAGAGAGAGAAAGAGCCAGATATCACTCTGGTACATGTGTTATCAGGAATTGAACTCGGGACCTCATGCTTGAGAGTCTAGTTCTTAAGCCACTGTGCCACCTCCCGGACCACACATGATTAGTAAACAACTTGTTCGGCTTTATATGTTAACTCTCTTTTCAACCACCAGGTTTCAGATGCTACCATGAGGCAAACCAGACTTCCCTGGACAGACAGCCCCACCAATGTGTCCTGGAGCTCAGATTACCCAGAGCCCCACCCTACTAGGGAAAGAGAGAGAGACAGGCTGGGAGTATGGATCCACATTTCAACACCCATGTTCAGCGGGGAAGCAATTACAGAAGCCAGACCTTCCACCTTCTGCATCCCATAATGACCCTTGGGTCCATACTCCCAGAGGGATAGAGAATAGGAAAGCTATCAGGGGAGGGGATGGGAAAAGGAGTTCTGGAGGTGGGCATTTTGTGGAGTTGTACCCTTCTTATGCTATGGTTTTGTCAATGTTCCCTTTTTATAAATAAAGTAAAATAATAAATAAAATAAATTAAAAAAATACAAACTATTTTAACAACAAAATGAACTACTCTCTGAATGAACCAAAAAAAAAAATCTCAGAAAAAACTTTACCAAAGAAGATATAAAAATGGAAAATAAGGGAGTGAAGAAGTAGCATTCCTTTGAAAAAATATTTAGTATTAGAAATAGAAGTAAAAACATTATTGGGCATCCTTTCACTAAAAACCTGAGACTGAATATATCAACATTCTATGAATTAGAACTTGTTGGAATAGAAGCTAACATAGAGACATTGGAAAAATTTAAGTAAAATTTGTTTTGGAGAGATACAGTTCATTTTTATTCTTTAGAAAGATACAGCTACATAATACATCCCTATAGAACTCTAACCATTTTTGCATCTTTTAGAAAATTCAGTGTCTCTGGTTTTATTTTTGTTCTTGAAATTTCCTTTGAGTGAGTTTTAATATTACTTATCGGGTCTTTCATTATCTGAATAAATATTTTAATTGAAATGACACTGTATTATGGCACCAATGCAAATCAACATGTGTCTATATTATATTACCTTGATCACTGAAAATCCAATCTGTCTGTCAAGATATAACTTCCATCGATTCTCATACTCATTTGCATGAAGTCTCTTACTATTTCTTCTTGCCTTCTTCTCTTTCAAAATTTCATAACTTTACATGCACCCATATTAGTTAAATTTATTTCAAGGTATTTAAATCTTTTTGTCAGCAAAGAGCATGCAGTTATGGGATGGGGAACCAGAAACAGACTTCTGTTCTTTTGTTACCAGATGTCCCACATTCAATTCCTGGCACCACTACAAGACAGATTTGAGCAGTGCTTTGGTAAAAGAAATAATAAATACAAATTAGAAAAAGGCACACACCAAAAGCAGAATATGAGTTTGATCTCATCAAATGAACAACAATAAAAAAACAACTCACTTCAGGCAGCAGGCAGAGTATAAAATGTATTTAGTTAAATAAAGAACAAAAAGATATGTTACTCCAGTCAGAGTACAAACTTGACTCAGAGGGAGAAAGTCTATTTAATTCTTTTTGATGCAATTATAAGCGGGACTGTTTTACAGATTTTTCTCTAGCAGTCCTTATTTGTATATACAAGTGAAGTGGGTTTTTGTATATTAGTTTATAGTTTATTATATTTACTTACTATTTGTTATAGTTTCCTAATGGGAGTTTGGGGCATTTTCTATTTTATTTTATTTTATTTTATTTTATTTTATTTTATTTTATTTTATTTTATTTCTTATTCTCTCTCTCTCTCTCTCTTTTTTTTCCCACCTGCAGACCTGCTTCACCGCTTGCAAAGCGATTCTCCTGCAGGTTGGAGCTCCAACTGGGATCCTTATGCTGGTCCTTGGCTTTGCACCACGTGGGCTTAACCTGCTTGCACATTGTAACGTTGCACATTGTAGGCTCTTAACCAGGTGTGCCACCAACATGTTTGATTCCTTGTATTTTTTCTGTTGTAATGTCTCATTTTTCATTGTGTGTGTGTGTGTGTGTGTTCTGTACTTGTGGGTTGTGTCTGGATAAATATTTGTCTTCTTTTGCTATTCAAAAAAAAAAAACCACTTGGTTTTATTGATCTCTGGTCTGGTTGTCTTTCTTTAAACATATTTATTTATTTATTATTGGATAGAGACAGAGAGAAATTGAGAAGAGAGGGTGAGATAGGGAGGGAGAGTGACAGAGAGACATCTGCAGACCTGCTTCTCCACTTGTGAAGCTTTCCTCTAGCAGGTGGGGAACTGGGGCTTGAAACCCGGATCCTTGTGCCGTGTGGTGTGTAGGCTTCACTGCATGCGTCACCACCTGGCCCCTCTGGTTCCCTCTCTTTATCTTGTTCATTTCTACTCTAGGTTCTATATTTGTCTTCTGATTTTTGTTTGGCTTTCCATTTTTTTCTAGTTGCTTTATCTGTGAATTTGTATTTTTTCATTTGTGATTTTTTTTTGTGTATGTTTATGGTAGTAGGGTATGTTTTACTATTAATTTTCCTCTTTGTATTGATTATACTGAATCCCCTATGTCCTGATAAATTTAGCCTTGTCTTTCATTCATCTACACATATTTTTCAATTTCCGTTTTGACTGAACAGTTGCATGCTTGTCACACGCAGTTTCACCACTATTTTCCTTTGGTGATCAGAATGACAATAAATATAATTTTATCTTTATATATTTATTAATATCTTTTTTGCCTCCCAATATGTAATCTATTCTTAAAAATATTCTTTGAGCACTTGTAAAAATGTGTATTCTATTGTCTTTGGAATAGAATATTCTGCAAATATTTATCAAAATAATTTTGCTTACTTTTGCCATTTAAGGACTTTTTTCCCTTAGGTGAGTTTCTGTTTGAATGATCTACCCATTAGTGAAGTTAGTGTTAAAATCCTCTATGATGATTATGTTACTTTCAAATAATTTCGATAGGTATATTAGTATTAGCATTATGCACTTTGGTGCTGTGTTATACACGTATTAGTACTTGCTATATATTTCTTTTGTGCTGACTGCTTTAATGTAATACACAATATTTGACTTTGTTGCTATGTTTTTGGCTGGAGGTATTTTTAACCTGGTATCAGTGTAGTGGTTCTTGCGTTTTATCATTTCCGTTGACTTGAGTTTCTATCCTTATGTTTTTTCTTTATATTATAAGTGGGTTTCTTGTAAACAACATATAGTTAGGTTTGCATTTAATCCATCTGTTCTGTCTGGTCAGTCTGTTTCCTTTGACTAGTAAGCACAGTCCATTTACATGGGTGATTAATGACATGTGAGAACTTGCTACTGTCGTTAGCATTTTGGCATTCTTTCTTTCTTTCTTTTTTTTTTATCCTGTGAGTATGTGTGCTTTTCTTCATTTAGATAGGAAGGTTTTTTTTTTCAAGTTTGAATGAGCGTTACATTAAAATTTTTTTTTAAATATCTTTTTTATTGGATAGAGACAGCCAAAAATTTAAAGGGATGGGGGTGGTAGAGATGGGAGAGAGACAGAGAAACACCTGCAACACTGCTTCACCACTTGCAAAGCTTTCCCCCCTGCAGGTGGGGACTGGGGGCTCAAACCTGGGTCCTTGAGCATTGTGACGTGCGCTCAACCAGGTTTGCCACCACTCAGCCCTGAGAGTTACATTTTTATCTGCTTGAAAGTTTTCTTTTAGTGCACTCACTTTAGAAATTTACTTTTTGTTAAAATCTTGGATCGTGTATAAGTTTTGATATATATATATATATTAGTTTTTATTTATAAAATTGAAACACTGACAAGACCATAGGATAAGAAGGGTACAATTTCACACAGTTCCCACTACCAGAACTCCAGATCCAATCCCCTCCCTTGATAGCTTCATTCTTTATCTTTTTGGGAGTATGGACCCAGGGTCATTATGGGGTGCAGAAGGTGGGAGGTCTGGCTTCTGTAATTGCTTCTCTGCTGAACATGGGCGTTGGCAGGTCCATCCATACTCCCAGCCTAGTGAGGCAGGGGCTCAGGAGAGGTGGGCTTCCAGGGTACATTGGTGAGATCCTCTGTCCAGGGAAGGCAGATTGGCATGATCATAGCATCTGGAACCAGGTGGCTGAAAAAAGAGTCAAGACATAAAACAGAACAAATTGTTGACTAATCATGAACCTAAAGGCTGGAATATTGCAGATGAAGATTTGGGGTGTCTGTTTTGGAAAAAGCTAGCAAGTCTATTTTAGGTATATTTCAAAGGGCCTTTAATAGTTTTTACCTGAGCTTGCCATCTAAAATGAAGGTGACCTAAGTCAGGGGAGATGGTGTCATAGTTGGAAAAAGGACTAAAAGCTGGATTAGGGAAGAGAGTCACTCCCAAATATGGGAAAAGTATATAAATGTTGTTAACTGTAAACCCCATCGATTTGATCTGGGGCCCATAGTCAGCACAGGAGCGTATGTAACCTCTGCATCTCTGTAGGTCTGAGCTGGCATTCTGTGGTCACTGTGAGGAACATTCCAGGCTGCACTCATTTCAGGACCCATCTTCCTTGGTTAGTAGATACAAGTATGTCCACAAGTAGCAGTAGATTTGAAGTGTAGGCAAGGAGCCTCAGCAAAAACCCTAAAAAAAACTGGGGTTCCAGCCCCCAGTCCCCAATTGCAGGGGAAAGCTCTGTAAGTGGTGAACAGTGTTGCAAGTGTCTCTCTGTCTGTCTCCCCCTTCCATCTCGATTTCTGGCTGTCTCTATCCAATAAATGAAAATTTGAAGAAATTTAAAAAATATAGTAATTCATGAATTACTTCATCTGACTGCCCTCACAGTATCTCCTACATACAAATAGAATAAGACTGAGGAGACAGTTACTGAATTTTGTTTTATTTAATTTATTTTTATTTATAATAGCTGTTTTTATTTATTTTATTTATTTACTTTCTTTTTGTAGAAAACATGATTTTCTTTTTTTAGTCTATTCAAATATTATTTATTTAATTTTTTAAAATTTATTTCTGACATGGAAAATTTGACAAGACCATAGAATAAAAGGGTCTACAGTTCTACACAATTCCCACCACCAGAACTCTGAATCCCATCATCCCCTTGAAAGCTTTCCTATTCTTGATCCCTCTGGAAGCATGGACTCAGGATCATTATGGGGTGCAGAATAAGGGAGGTCTGGCTTCTGTAATTGCTTCCCCGCAATTAACAGCAATTAACATGGGCGTTGACAGGTTGATCCACACTCCCAGCCTGTTTCTATCTTTTCCTACTGGGGCAGGGCTCTGGGGAGGTGGCGTTCCAGGATACACTGGTGAGGTCATCTGCCCAGGGAAGTCAGGTTGGAGTCATGGTTGCATCTGCAACTTGGTGACTGAAAAAGAGTTGAGATATAAAGCAGAACAAATCTTTAAATAATCAGGAACCTAAAGGTAAGAATAGAGAGGATGAGATTTTGGGTCTCCATTTTGGAGAAAGCTAGTAAGTCTATTTTTTTTTTTCCTCCAGGGTTATTGCTGGGGCTCAGTGCCTGCACCATGAATCCATTGCTCCTGGAAGTTTTTTTCTCCCCCTTTTGTTGCCCTTGTTGTTGTGGCCTTGTGGTTATTATCATTTGTTGTTGGATAGGACAGCGAGAAATGGAGAGAGGAGGGGAAGACAGAGAGGGGAAGAGAAAGATAGACACCTGCAGACCTGCTTCACCACTTGTGAAGCGACTCCCCTGCAGGTGGGGAGCTAAGAGCTCAAACCAGGGGCTGGAACCGGGATCCTTAAGCCATTCCTTGTGCTTTGGGCCACGTGCATTTAACCCACTGCGCTACTGCCGACCCGGTTAAGTCTATTTTAGGCATCTATTCCAAGAGGACCATGACTTTACTAAATTTTTCCTAAGCCTGGCAACTAAAATGAAGGTGGACCAAAGGTGTTGTCTGGGGATATGGTGTCAGAGTTGGAAAGGGACTAGAAAGCTGGATTAGGGCAGAGAGTAGCTTCCATATATAGGAAAAGTGTATAAATATTGTTAACTGTAACCCGCATCAATTTGATCTAGGACCCATATTCATCACAGGAGCCTGTGTAACCTCTGCATCCCTGTAGGTCTGAACTTGCATTCTTTGGTCATGGCTAGGAACTTTCTAGGCTGCACTCATTGCAGGACCCAAATTATATTTTAAGAGGTAAAATAAATTACCTGAGCAATCATGGACCCAAAGCTTGGAATAGTGGAGAGGAAGTGTTAGGGGGGTACTCACTGCAAACTCTAGTGTACTTCTGCTTTCAGGTATATATTTTGCATATGCTCTCTCTCACAGAAACTGGTGTATATCTAGGTTTTGGGACTTTGTTAGAAAGTGAACCACCTGAGATGAAATGAGAGTGTACTATAAAAGGAAAGGTCTCACCCGAGTAATGAAGCTGAAGGGTTGTCATTCCACACGTGAAGTCTCTGGACACAGTCTGAAGTGAAGCATGTTGAGGTGGCAATCGTTGCATTGATTAGGTTGTGATCGGCAGATGCAATATTATTTGATATGGATTGGGAAACAATGTGTCCTGGAGCTCCGCTTCCCCAGAGAACCACCCTACTAGGGAAAGAGAGAGGCAGACTGGGAGTATGGAGTGAGCAGTCAATGCCCATGTTCAGCGGGGAAGCAATTACAGAAGTCAGACCTTCTACCTTCTGCAACCCTCAATGACCCTGGGTCCATGCTCCCAGAGGGATAGAGAATGGGAAAGCTATCAGGGGAGGGGATGGGATATGGAGATTGGGTGGTGGGAATTGTTTGGAGTTGTACCCCTCCTACCCTATGGTTTTGTTAATTTATCCTTTCTTAAATAAAAAATAAATAAATAAATAAATTACCTGAATTTCCACAGCTTCAAAGGTGGTGAAGCTGGTCTGCAGGTGTCTATCTTTCTCTCCCCCTTTCTGTCTTCCCCTCCTCTCTCCACTTCTCTCTGTCCAATCTGACAATGACGACATCAATAACAACAACAATAATAACTACAACAAGGGCAACAAAAGGGAATAAATAAATATTAAAAATTAAAAAAAAAAGAAAAATAAATAATAAAAAAATATGAGGTCCTAAGTTCAATCCCATTGCACTGCTTATGTACCAGAGTGATGTTCTCTCTGTCTTTCTCATTAATGAATAAATATTTGATAATGGATTTAAAACACACAATTAATTATGAATAATCAATTTATGACTACATGTCCTCGAATCTCAGACTGAAAGGAGTAGAGGATGAATTTCCTTACTCTTGTATTTAACTTCTTTAAATGTCTGAAAGGAATTTACTTGCCACTAATATACCACTTCTCCAGGAGAAAAAAAATGTTGAAATATTGCACTTGCTATGTATAAAAAATACAGTAGCATGAGTAAGTAAGTCATAGAAACATTAATATTATTTATACTCCTCTGTCCATACTTTATGCTTCCCAATTAGCTTTTAAGTGCACATAAATATGTCAGCAGACATCTAGATAGGCATAGATAGGTCACATTATAAAAATATCTGTAGTGAGACAAGTAGTTTGGGACAGAAAGTAGAGAACTAGAAAATTAACCATGCCAACTCACAAACTGATTCTAAAATAGTGATTATTTGAATAGTTGTTTTTTTTTTTTTTTACTGTTGTTTGTTTATTCACTAAGGTTATTTCTGAGCTTTAGTGCTGGCATGCTGATTGTTCCTATGGTGTTTTTTTTTTGTTGTTGTTGTTTTTTTTCCTGATAGATGCAGTATGGAGAGAGAGAGAGAGATTGAGAGATTGAGAGAGAGAGATGGAGAGAGTGAGAGAGTTATCCTGCACTGCTTTATTGCTTATGAAGTTCCTCCAGTATGGAGAGAGACAGAGAGAGAGAGAGAGAGAGAGAGAAAGAGAGTTATCCAGCACTGCTTTATTTCACGGCAGATGGGAAAACCTGGTTTATGAAGTTGAGTCCCTGTGCATAGTAATGACTGCATTTTACCAGATGTGCTTTAATGCAGATGCTGAGTCATACTGCTAAGTTCCTTTCTATACACTATTTCAGCTAGATACTTTCAAACATTTTTCCTTTCCTTTTCTTTTTTCTTCTTTTCCTTTTTCCTTTCTTTTCTTTTCTTTTCCTTTCTTTTCTTTTCTTTTCTTTTCTTTTCTTTTCTTTTCTTTTCTTTTCTTTTCTCTTTTCTTCCTCCAGGGTTATTGCTGGGGCTCAGTGCTGGCACTACAAATCCACTGTTCCTGGTGGCCATTTTTCCCCTTTTTTGGATAGGACAGAGAGAAATTGGGAAGATGGAGATGGAGAGAGAAAAATAGACACTTGCAGATCTGCTTAACTACTCATGAAGTGATTCCCTTTGTAGGTGGGGGACCCGCAGCCTTCTGCTCTCCTCTTTTTTTTTTCTTTTGACTTATTATTTTTTTCTACAGGGTTGTCACTGAGCCTTGATTTCTGCACTACAAATCCACTGCTCCTGGCAGCCAAATAGGAGAGAGAGAAATTGAGAGAGGAGTTGAGAGAGAGAAAGAGAGATTGATTCTTGCAGACCTGCTGATTCATGGCTTGTGGATCGACTCCCCTGCAGGTGGGGAGCTGGGGGTTTGACCCACCACCTTTGCAAGGGTCTTTGCACTTTGTACTATGTGCACTTAACTGGGTATGCCACTGCCCGGCCTGCTTTTACTTATTTTTTAAAAATTATTATCTTTATTTTTTTTGGATACAGACAGTGCATTCAACCAGGTGCGTCAGTCACCACCCGGACCCTCAAACATTTTTATTCATGATCCCTTTATACTCTTAAAAATATGTTGAGAACTTCAAAAAGTTTGTGTATATGTTGATACATTAAATTGATTATGGATTGCATTCATCAATATTAACTGTAGAAGTTAGAAAAATTGGTAGTCCTGTTGCATGGTAATGGAAAAAAGACTAAATTTGTGGTGAAAGTGTCTGCAGACAACTTTCTTTTTCGTTGCTTAGGTTTTTATTTATTTATCTTTATATAAAAAAGAAATGCTGAAAAAAACCATAGGATAAGAGGGGTACAACTCCACACAATTCCCACCACCAGAACTCTGCCCCGGCCTGCGGGGTTATCAACGGAAACCTAGGGTAGGGGGCGAGAGAATGGAGGGGACAAGAGACACGAAGAACGAGAGCAAATCATGAGGTCTGATCAAGCTCTGAAATTTTTATTTTACAGCTGCATTTTAAGTACACACCATGAGGAAGTCCTGCTAAGGTAGTGGGGGGAGGGAGGTGGGTGAGCAACTTTCCAAACAGCTAGATGGTAATCACAGTTACAATGATCGGAATGTCCGCTCACCTGTTATGTGAGAGACTTAGCTAAGGTTTTGGCTCCAGGCAGAACTCCATATCCCATCCCCTCCCCTGATAGCTTTCCTATTCTTTATCCCTCTGGGAGTATGGACCCAGGGTCATTGTGGGATGAGGAAGGTGGAAGGTCTGACTTCTGTAATTGTTTCCCCACTGAACATGGGTGTTGGCAGGTCGATCCATACTCTGCAGAGAACTTTCATAGGGAGATCAGATTGATTCCATCATCCATGTGTCAATGACAGCATGATAAACCATTAGCCTCCAAATAAAAATAAATACATAAAATGAAATTGAGAAACAGAAAATATTTAATATTACACAGAAAAACAGTAACCTCATTATGTATTAGTGTAAAAACAGTGAAATATATTTTTAAATTGTTTTCCAAAACATCAAATAATTTCTGAGATGAATGGTATATGTTTTAATCATTTTCAGAAAAACTTTAATATTTGACTTAGCAGGCTCCTAAGAAAATTAATTATTCTGGAATACAACCTGTTAAAGTATCATATACTGCGACGGACCACTACAGCGGAAGACCAGCAGGAAGGAGCATGAGTCCCCAAAGAGACCGGTGGGGGGGTCAGGAGTCGGCGCAGGGGAGAACAGAACACACCACACTCTGGTGGAGGGTGAATTTGAGCTCCATTTTTATTCAGCCAGTGAGAACTTATATATCTTTCAGTCTTACATAAACAATATCTGGAACAGAAAGTAAAGCTCATTTCTTGATTAGATGGCCTTGCGGTTTTACACAGAAATGTCGTACTTTATGGGGTGCTGCATTTCTGAGTAATAGGCTTAGCAGATAGTATTTTACGTAGAGTTTTAACATATTTCATAAGAGGAGGTGAGTAAGTATTATTAAGAATTTTTCCAAAAACTTTATGTACTTGATGACCTATAACTTTGTCTACCTCATTTCCTGTTTATGTCTAATCTGGGAACAGGGGCTGTTCGTCCCCTATTACACAGCATCATTACCATGTACATAATGAAAACAATAATCAGAGTTTCCAATTTATATCTGCTCAGGATGCCAAGACCCACTCCCAGAATTCTTCTTCCTTGAAGAGAGTTTTCCTGGGTGCTGACCCGTCATTCTGGAGTTGAGTGGGGCATGGCAATATACTTCCTGGAATAATACACTTTACACTGTTTGAGAACTAAATAAATTATCTTGGACTCTCCAAGTCTAGATAATTAATCAAAAAAGCATGAGAAAGATTAATATAAAAAAGGAGAAATTCATTAATAGTTTGTCTACCTCATCGTTGCATGGGAGAGATTCAGAAAAGCTGAGTGTCTCTTCGCATAATTATTATGCTATCTCCCCTCTCTAAAAACTGTTTTAGTTGAATATTTATGTGCTTTTATTATTCCCAGTTTGTAGAATAAAAACAATGATCGTAAATGTTGTTTATGTCATATTGCTTATTTTTAAAATCACTTTCCGTTTTCAAAGCATTACAGTAACACTGTTTAACAAACAAGAGATTCTACCCTATTCCATCAATAAGGGAAATTAAAATTTATACATATAGAAGAGTTTAGAATTTGCTCAATAATAGTCAAGCCATTAATCAAAAGAGCAGGAATAAGAATCTAGGGCCTTTGGTCCACAATTCAGTGTATTTTTCACACAGTACATTGAGCTTATAGTATGAAATAACTAACATTTTGTGACACCGTGGTCCTTTTCTTTCTTGTCAAAGACTAACTCTCAACTACTTCTGTGAAAAAGTGGGAGCTCTGGTACTGTGCAGTGCACATAACTGTGGTGGCAGTGGTTCCTTCTGAAGAGAATGGAATTTTGGGTTGGAGAGGTAAATTGGGACACGCTAATACTTTTCTCAAAAGAAAGAATGTAGAGGGCCTGGTGGTTGTCCAGCGAGGTTTAGCACACAAGGCGCGAAGCTCAAGGATCTGGGTTCAAGCCCCCAGCTCCCCACCTGCGGGAGGGTTTCTTCAGAAGCGGTGAAACAGGTCTGCAGGTGTCTATCTTTCTCTCCCCTTCTCTGTCTTCCCTTCCTCTCTCGATTTCTCTCTGTCCTGTCCCACAACAACAACAGCAACATAATAATAACAACAAAGGCGGAAGAAAAAAAAGAAAAAGAAAAAACAAGAGAAAAAAATGGCTTCCAGGAGCAGTAGATTCATAGTGCAGGCATCGAGTCCCAGCAATAACCCTGGAGGCAAAAAACAAACAAACAAAAAAGAATGAATGAATGTAAGCTGGGCCGGGTGGTGCTGCACCCAGTTGAACTCACATGTTACTATGTGCAAGGACCCGGGTTTGAGCTACTAGTCCCATCTGCAGGGTGAAAGCTTTGAGAATGGTGAAGCTGGGCTGGAGCTGTCTCTTTGTCTCTCTCCCTCTCTATCTCCTCTCCCCTCACTCTTAATTTCTGGCTGTCTGTCCAATAAATAAAGACAATTAAAAAATATTAAAAAGAAAGAAATTAAGGAAGGAAGAAAGGAAGAATGTAAGCTTCATGAGGCACCAAATCCCTTTCTTAACTTATCTTTGGATTACCAGACCCTGAAGCTCCAATTGGGGAACCAAAAAGCATTTGCTTAATAAATGAAAGAGTAATAAACGTAATAGCTTATCACATTTTCCCCATGAAAAAAGAAGTAAATGCGATTTAACCTGTCTTGCCAACCCTACTGCTGAGTATGAAATTGGTCAATTAGAGGGCTGCTGGAACCTGCTGTGAGCTAAGCCACACCTCCTCTTCAGTCTGAAAGGCTTCACTAAAGGTGCTGACCCCAGGATAATTAGCAGTTCCCTTGACACCTAATTGGTTTCAAGTGGTTTGCCTACCTATCAAGAGATATCCCCTTTCCTTTCTTTTTAAAATACAGGTTTCACTTACATGATGAATTAAGGGGATAAAGGTAGTAATGAAAGATTATAGTGACACTCTTTAAATTATGGACCCTTAACCCTCAGAAATATGAGTGAAATGGTCTTATGGGTGGCAAATAGACTCTGGTGTCTGAAATTATGAATTGTTCTAATACTAGTGTGTGTGTATGCATGTAACACGTATTGTGTAAATATTGTTTCTTAGATAACAATAGACCATACTACTCGAAATTATATATTTTTTCTCTCTCTTTTTTAAAGAATTTTGTAAAAGGCAGTAGCCTTGAAATTCCCTTTTTATGCAGTTGTTTGTTAAGTGCTTTTAGTATGAGTTGCTTGTAGTATGAGGTGTAAAATTCCTTGCCCCTTCCCCCTTGAATAAGCAGGACCTAATCAGTTAAGGCCACCCATTGTTCAAAGGACCCTGCCTGAGGACAAGCCTTATCAGGACCTCATCAGTGAAGGCCATCCATTGTTCGAAGGACCCTACATGGGGACAAGCCTTATCAGGACCTTTGAACAGACTTTGTGGTGTGCTGTCTACCGGATGGGTGGTCATAGCCGATGGCAGGAGGATGTGCCTGGTTGAATTCTATTGGTTGTGTGATCTTACTATATTTGAAACTAGCCCGCGCTTTGCTTTGAATGGATCATGCTTTTGCTAAGTTTGAAATGATTGGATCTTGTGTTTGCTATAGCCTGTTATTGGATGTAGGTTGATAAGGTGATGTGCTCCCCCTCCCTGAGTGTAGTCTGAATTCCTATAAATTGTATGGTTTGAGCCCTGTTCGGGGCCGAGCTTGGTAGACTAACACCAGTCACCATCTCGGCCCGGATTGCAATTCGTCAATAAACATCTTTGCTTCCTTACAGTGGATGGTGGTTTGATTTATGCTCGCTAACATTTGGAGGCCCCAGCGAGATCCCTCAGACGGGTATTCCTGAGGACACCCCATCCTGGGTCCGGACCCTCGGAGGCCTTGGAAGTCCTGCCTGGCGCCAGTAAGTCAGGCCTGAATTTTGCATGGTACCATTTCTTTTCCAGCTCTGCACCTCCGGAGGATCAGTGAGTCAAGCTTGATTTTTGTGTAAGTCCCCGCGGGGCCTGGGGGTCTGTGGATTGCGGGACGCTGCGTTAAAAATCCCAGACCGCAGCGCTGGGGAGTGACGACTCCCAGGCTGCTGGGGTAAGGATCTGGAACAGGGTCCGCCCCGGGACCTGAGACAGGGTCCACCCGGGACCTGAAACACGGTCCACCCGGGACCTGAGACAGGGTCCACCCGGGACCTGAAACAGGGTCCCCTAAGGATCTGGAACAGGGTCCGCTTCCAAACTGTCTCTCGTGGCCACTCTGTGTTTGTCTCCTTTACTCTCCTCACTTTGGCAATTCGCGAAAAGGCTGAGCCTATTAGTGCAATTGAGGGGGTCTGGCCGGAGCTACTCTCCGGTGACTCCTGAAGGCCTAACTGGCAACATTCCTTAGTAGCGGCGGCCGGAATGGTAATTGCCCAATCTTGACTGAGTGAGTGATCTGCTGCATGCGTTGTGTGTGTGTGTGTGTGTGTGTGTGAATTCTGCGTGCCCCACGGCCTTAAGGCTACGGGGCCTCAGTGGGCCCTAACCTGCGTGTCCGTGGAGTCGTTTCAGCTAAACGGGGATTCTCAACTTAGTTGAGACCAGGGCCGGGGATTATACGGCTACCCTTAAAGCTAAGACTCCTTAAGGTCCCGCGAGGGGCCCGGCCAGGTGGGCACAGTTGAGTGTCTGATGTCCTTCGGATGTCAGTTCCATTTTCTCCACTAACTATCTGTCTTGTCGGCCTTGTAGTCTTAGCTGGTTGTCTCTTCGTTTGTCTCCTTCCCTTATTTTGTGTTACGGTACCACAGGAGGTTAAAGATTAAAAAATTTTTTAGAAAAACTGGAGTCTCCATTAATAAAAACTTTTTGCAACCTAAAAAGGGAAGAAGGTCCCAAGTGGACACCCTTTGGGTTGATAGGGAAAAACTGTGTGAGAATGAGAAAACAGTGTGCCAGCTGGCTGTAAGAAAAAGTATAAAAAGAACCCGTGAAATCTGGGGTGTTAGATATTGTCTGGACATTTGTTAAGCGCGCTTGTCTGTCTGTGTGTGTCTTGTCTGTTTGTCAGTCTGTGTTTCGTGTTCACTTACTTTCACTTTGCAGGAATGGGCCAGGCGGCATCTACCCCACTGGACCTGGTTACTCATAGTTTGGGGGTAGGAGTGCATAAATATAAACTCATGACTTTTTGTTCCTCAGAGAGGCTCACCTTCGATGTAAGATGTGTTTCTGTGCTTTTTTGTGTCCCTGTGTCTTTTTGGTCAACATTAAGAAATCATCTCAGAGCGACGGGACCAGATTTGGTTCCGGCCTGAAGTTGCCAGCTGAATTTTGCCTTGTCTTTGTCTCTCTTTTAAGCCTGAGTAGCAGAATCATGTCCTCAGGCTAGTCCAGGCAGGACCCTGAGGGTGCCACCCCGCCCTCACAGGAGTCAGGCTGGCTGGTCACAGCAGGGGCCTGGAGCCAGGTCAGGCAGCAGCTCTGGTGCAGGGGCGACACCCCGCCCTGCCTCGGTGTGGCTGTGACCTGGGACGGGCCCATGGGTGCAGATGGGTGATAGTGCTAGCATGTGTGTGGCTTTACCCATGCCCCCGGAGCTGACTGGAGCTGTCTGAAAACTGTCCTTGGTCTTCTTGGGCTCCACATGGAGAGAAGCTGAAAGAATTTGTTTCTTCCTCCTTGTTTATTTAGGGCTAGTTAAGGTTGTCCTAGGAGCTATTGGATAAAAGAAAAATCTTAGTATATAAATGTGAGATGTTTCATCTTGAAAAATTGTGTGAGTGCAGATCTAAATTTGTGTTTGACCAGGTATAGTGCTAAGATGTGTCTGTACTGGTTAAAAGCTGCTCTTTTCCCCTAAGCAATCAGCCCAGATATATAAATGATAAAAAGGTGGCTATGAGATGTCTTACATGTTTATATGTGTGTTTTAGGTTTGTTTTTGTGGCCTAAAAATGTTAATCTTAAGGTTAAAAGTGTAAGTAACTTTAAAGCTGCATTCTTATCAAAGTTCTTTAAAAAAAAGAGTTTTCAATACAGTTCTTATGTGGTAATATAAGGGTAAAAATTCATTTGCTAAGACAGCTAAAGATTTAAAGTCTTAAGTATTTAATGTGACAATTCATCTTCTCCAAATTGATATGCAAATTATCTATTTTATAGATATTGGTCCACAGCAAATTTGGCATTTGTCTGACATTGAAAATGCTTTGAGAAGTCACTAGTATGTGTTAACTCTCTAAGTAATTAGAGTTTGTTTAAAGTTTAAGGAAAAATTTAGTTAAACTGAATTTGGTTTAGAGATCCTGGTTATAGAAATTGCTACAGGAGGTTAAAAAAAAAACTTTTAAATGTATGCTCTTTAAAATTCAAACAGAGTCTCTCAAGTTAGGTATCACACGCTGAAGATGTGTCTCTATCTCTTGTGTGAAAAATGGCAGGAAGGTTATTGACATGTAAACGTTTTAAAATACCTTCTCAACTAAAGAAGTAGAACTGGCTTAGGTGAGTGAAAAATAACACAGTGGTTATATTAATGATTTTCTAGCCTGAAGCTTTTGCTCTGGTTTTCCTCTTTATATCTTTCTGCTTTTAGAAATTATCTGGTTTGTTTTAAGACACTGTCAGAGATTTATTCTTAACAAATGGTATTTTTGGTCTGATAGAAGATTTGTTTTGGCAAATCCTGATTTAACAAAATTATTATTTTGAATATTTAAGTTATGAGGTTTATTTTAGCCTTTTAAGTTGCCATATTAGAGTTCTAAGGGGTAAAATCTATTAAGAGTTTTATATCTACACTTATTCATGATAGCTTTGTGATGAGTAAAGATCTTAACAAAAACTGTTTTGATATTGTGCTTAAATTGTCCAAGCAGTTTAAAATAATGCTAAAAAATGGTGATCATTTTATTATGTCAACACATTAGATATTGACTTTATATACTATACTGGTATATCTGTTTGTTAAAAAGACCTTCTAAAATTCAAATTCTGGTCATTAGGCTGTCAGTTTTGGTAAGCTCTTAATCTGGTTTTGTGTATGTCTTACTGGTTACAAATGTACGAGTACGGCAGTGATACCCCTTCAATCATACTGCCAGGTTCTCTTAGGGGGGTCTCCAAGAGGCAGTAAAATGGCCCACAAATTTCTCTAAGGTAAATAGAATGACACTAAATTTGGCCTTTTGTTGCTCAAATCTGCCCCAGGTGTTAGAAAAAAGTTACAGAAGACAGAAAGATTTTAAAGAAAAGCTGAGAGATTGCTCAGAGGGTTTTTAAGAAGTTGGTAAATGTTTTGACATTAGACTTTGGAAAGAAAGAAAGAAAGGAAGGAAGGAAGAAAGAAAGAAAGAAAGAAAGAGAAAGTTGGGGCCGTGCCCAGAGGGAAAAGGAAAGTCAGAAAATTGGGGGCTAAGGGTAGAGAAAGATCAGTGATGTTACTGCAAAGAAAAAGGACATTGGAAGAAAGGCTGTTTTATCAACAAGCCATTTAGACTGCTGGTGGATGAATTTAAAGGCATAAGCCGGGGAGTGCTGACCCAAAAACTTGGGCCATGGCACAGACCCGTTGCCTATTTGTCAAATATTGGACCCTGTAGCTGCTGGATGGACAAAATGCCTGAAGACAATAGCACCTGTGGCACAGCTGGTAAGGAAAGCAGACAAGCCATCACCGGGGCAAGTCCAATGCCCACCTAACCTGCTACCAAGTTCTGTTCCTAGACCAGCCATGAGTGAAATTCAGTGCTGCCACCAGCCTGAACCCTGCCACCCTGATGTTGGAGACGGATCCTGAGGCTCCCTACAAATGCATGACTGCCAAGAGGTATGCCTTTGCTACATGGCGTGTGCATGGAGCATGTGGGGAGAGAAGATTCCTGACTCCCACCGGGAAGATGATCCAGCAAAAGAACCTACTGGAGGCCGCATGGACCCTGCAAGAAGCAGCCGTGACCCATTGTTCCGGACATCAGAAAAGAAACTAGAGGGCAGATGAAGCCACTTGTGCAGCTACACAGCAAGCAGGGCCAGCCTTGACATTGATTCTACTAGGCTCCCTGCTTCCAAAGGACCCTGGATACAGTAAGGAGAAATAAGATGGGCAAGAGATTAGGACTAGAGACTAAATAGATTTTACAGAAGTAAAATCAGAGACTTTTGGGTATAAGTACTTGCTGATATTTATAGACACATTTTCAAGTTGGATAGAGGTTTAACCAATAAAGTCTGAGGGGGCATAGATAGTGAGCAAGAAAATTTTAGATAAAACAGTGCCCAGGTGGAGAGTTCCCTCTCACCATTGGTTCTGGTAAGCAGACATTCACTGTTTTTGTGTCTCAGTTAGTGACCCGAGAAATGGGAACAAATTGGAAATTTCATTATGCTAACGAGTCCCATATCCCTGGGCAGGTAGAGAGATAAATTAGACCTTAAAGGAGACTTTAACTAAATTAACCCTTGAAACTGGCAGGGGATGGGTATCGCTCCTGGCTCAGGCCCTTCTGAGAGTACACTGTTTCCCATTGTAAACAAACTGTCTCCCTTAGAAATGGTTTTTGGCAGACTGCTGCTGTCATGATCTGTGATGCTCTTGTCTCTGATCTATCCCACAACTGTTACCAAGTTCTTACAGATCTCCAGCCTATACTGCAGGACAATTAGAATGCTGTGCTACAAGCCTTTGGGAAGGACCCTGTCACCTGCTGCCTGCTCCACAAGGCACACCCAGTGAGAAAGACCTTATATTGTGATCCTGAGTACACCAACTGCTGCAAAGGTTGCCGGAAAGTGCCACTAGATTCATCACATTCCTTTGAAGAGGACAGTTGCTGATCCCACTGACCCAAAAAGAAAAGAAAGATGAAGATGAATCAAAGATTTGATTCTCGGCTAAGACAAGTGGGGAATGTAAAAGGCAGTAGCCTTGAAATTCCCTTTTTATGCAGTTGTTTGTTAAGTGCTTTTAGTATGAGTTGCTTGTAGTATGAGGTGTAAAATTCCTTGCCCCTTCCCCCTTGAATAAGCAGGACCTAATCAGTTAAGGCCACCCATTGTTCAAAGGACCCTGCCTGAGGACAAGCCTTATCAGGACCTCATCAGTGAAGGCCATCCATTGTTCAAAGGACCCTACATGGGGACAAGCCTTATCAGGACCTTTGAACAGACTTTGTGGTGTGCTGTCTACCGGATGGGTGGTCATAGCCGATGGCAGGAGGATGTGCCTGGTTGAATTCTATTGGTTGTGTGATCTTACTATATTTGAAACTAGCCCGCGCTTTGCTTTGAATGGATCATGCTTTTGCTAAGTTTGAAATGATTGGATCTTGTGTTTGCTATAGCCTGTTATTGGATGTAGGTTGATAAGGTGATGTGCTCCCCCTCCCTGAGTGTAGTCTGAATTCCTATAAATTGTATGGTTTGAGCCCTGTTCGGGGCCGAGCTTGGTAGACTAACACCAGTCACCATCTCGGCCCGGATTGCAATTCGTCAATAAACATCTTTGCTTCCTTACAGTGGATGGTGGTTTGATTTATGCTCGCTAACAAATTTATTTACTTATTTATTCACGAGAAAGATAGGAGGAGAGAAGGAACAGGATATCACTCTGGTACATGTGCTGCTGAGGATCGAACCCAGGACCTCATGGTTGAGAATCCAATGCTTTATCCACTGCACCACTTCCTGGGCCACTATATATTTTTCTTAATGGTACAAATTTTATAAGACACTAACAAGCAATGCACAAATAAAAATACAACAACATATTAAAAAACTATTGCAAATCATATTGACTTGAAAGATAAAAAGCTTGACAGGAAGAGAAACCTGAAATTTTGGGGATGAGTCTGAGAGCTGCCCTATGACAGTAAAACAAACACAAAAATATATTTTATGAGAGAATCGAAACACATAAAGTAAAAAAGAAGAAGAAGGAGGAGGAGAAGAAGAAGGAGGAGAAGGAGAAGCAGAAGGAGAAGGAGAAGGAGGAGAAGGAGGAGAAGAAGAAGAAGAAGAAGAAGAAGAAGAAAGAAAGAAAGGAGAAAGAAGGAAAGAAAAGAGAAAGAAGGAAAGAAAAGAGAAAGAAGGAAAGAATGAAAGAAAGAAAAAAGTAGCCACCTTGTCTCTAAGACTTTGGGTGAACCATGGTTAATATCCTTGGGTATGTGGAGGACCACAGAACGTTGGTGGTGGGAGTAGATATGGCTTTAGGAATTAAATTCAGATTCTATACTTGTAAAACATGTGCTCTCCCCAACTCCCTTGTCTGCCATGTTCTTATTTTTCAAACCCAGATAAAATTAATATTATTGTACTCGAAGTGGGATTCTTGAACTAACTCTCTGCATTCCTTCATCTTTACACAGTGTTTTGGTTGAGAATGCAACTCTGTCCAGGTTTTTTTTATATAGATCACAACAAAATACCTATAATTTAGGGCTTTAAAAAGAAATTATCAGGGGACCAAGCAGTGGCACACCTGGTTAAGTGCATGCACTGAAGGCAGAAGGATTTGGGTTCAAGCTTCTGGTCCCTACCTGTAGGCGGAAAGCTTCACAAGTGGGGACATAAACAGCAGGTCTTCCCCCCTCTCTATCTCCTTCTCCTTCTCAGTTCTCTCTATCTCTAACCAATCATGAATTAAATAAAAAGTTTTAAGAAATATCAGCTTTAATGGTCTCTATTCTATAATATTGCTGACTTGTACTATTGGCTCCTTAGGCTACCATTATCATTGTTTAGAGGATTAAATAAATCAATACATAAATCCAGCTTTATGGAGAGTTGATATTTATGAAACTATTTTTAAAATGGAGCTGGTAAGTCACTATAGACAAAGTCTAATGTCTTGTTTAAACTTGGCCAAAGATATTTGGAGGGTCAAAGACCAGTGAAGCAGATCAGAAGCAATTGTCTTAACCAACTATTTGATAAGTCAACTCTAGTCCCAAGAATTGTTAATTGTTGACCTTACTTCTAGAAAATAGACTCAAAACAATTGTGTATAGTTAAGGATTATTTAAGCTTGCTCCATTAATCAATTCCTCTCTTCTCACTTATTTCATCTTCCTCTTTTCATTTCATAAAACTTCCTAACTTTATCCATCACTGGATGATGACATGGATCTATGAACCCCACATTTTAAATATCTGAATCCATATAAGTGTGCTCTGCCTTTTTAATTGTCTTCTGATCTTTTAGGTTAACAGTGTAATGCGAAGTGTTTAATCCAATGTAAACAGTTTTATTTATCCAAAAGGCTCTACAAAAGTGAGGTGCTTAACTTAACTGACTTTGTGTCATAGGCAGATTCAGACTCACTTCTAACAGTATTGCCTTAGACATTGCATTGCTGCTAAAAGTAGCTCACAAGCAGATAGATAAAACAACTAATTTTAAAATCAGGACAAAGTTTTCCAAGGTTAAAAGATATGTGATAGATAAATATTAGAGAAACTATAGAAGAGAATAAATATATATGAATATATTTGTCCATCTTATTTTTTGTCCCTTATCTTCTTGTTCCATGAAGTATGTGCTGTTTTTGAATTAGTCTAACTTGGACTTGCAAAAACACATGTGCACACAAACACAGATACTGATTCATAATGGTTTCTTTTTTTCCTTTTAATTTTTTAAATAATTAATTAATTAATTTTCTATTACAGAATTACATGTAGACAGGGGTTTGAATCCACACCATTCCCACCACCAGAGTTCTGAATCTTTACTCTTCCCACTGCAATCCACCACAGTTTCCCTAAAGTTGTAGATATGGGCCAACCATGTTCTCTGCAACTATCTGTCCACATTTATACATAGTTGTCCCTTCTTCTTCTGATTCAATCCTCTCTTCCCCTCTAAGCCACTCATGATATCTTAGCTACCTTCATGTGTCCCTCTCCTTTTCCTTCTGTCTATCTGGGTGCTGATGGAGCTGGAGTGCAGAGTCCTTTTCTCTTCATCCTATCACTTCACTGAGAGTGGGGAATCAAGGTTGTTTATGGGGAGCAGAAGGTGGGAGTTATGGCTTCTGTAGCTGCTTCTCTACTGAACATGGACATTGACAGGTCAATCCATACCTCCAGCCTGTTTCTATCTTTCCTTAGTGGACCAGACATCTGGAGATATGAGGGCACAGGACACATTGGTGAGGTTGTCTGCCCAGAGAAGTTGGGATGGAGTCATGGTAGCATCCATAACTTGGTGTCCAGAAGGTGGCATGACCTAAGGTGACACAAGATGGGTAATTAACAGGAACCAAAAAGTAGGATCAGAGCAGATGAAATGAGAGATTTTAGGTTAGAAGAAAGCTAGGAGAACCATTTTATGCATGTTCCTATAGTAGCTTAGTTCTTAAAAAAAATACTTTCAATAAATCTTGCTCACTGGAATTTATTATTATTATTATTTTGGTCTTGACATGTGGAACAGAAAGGCTTCTTCTAGATATGATTTCTCATTATTTCATTTTCACATAATTTACAAAATCTATATGAGATTCATAGGCTGAATTGTTAATAATAACTATGTCTTCAATAAACTAAGTCTGTAACATCTTATTAATCATCTGTAAGCTTCAGTGTAGGAATTCAAAATTATTTGATAGAGTATGTTTGTGTAATATCTTTCTCAAGTAGAAAGATTAAAGCATTTTATATGTGTCAAGAATTTGATAGAACTATCTCAGTCATCACAGTAACTTCATTAAGTGTGTGTGTGTGAACAACACAATATAATTTTATGTACATGTACCAATAGCTAGCATTATGGTAAGTACTTAATTTTCATATAATTAACTTTTTTTAAATTTTTTATTTAAGAAAGGATTAATGAACAAAAACATAAGGTAGGAGGGGTACAACTCCACACAATTCCCACCACCCAATCCCCATAGCCCACCCCCTCCCATGATAGCTTTCCCATTCTCTAGCCCTCTGGGAGCATGGACCCAGGGTCGTTGAGGGTTGCAGAAGGTAGAAGGTCTGGCTTCTGTAATTGCTTCCCCGCTGAACATGGGCGTTGATTGGTCAGTCCATACTCCCAGTCTGCCTCTCTCTTTCCCTAGTTGGGTGGGTCTCTGGGGAAGCAGGGCTCCAGGACACATTGACGGGGTCGTCAGTCCAGGGAAGTCTGGCCGGCATCCTGCTGGCATCTGGTACCTGGTGATTGAAAAGAGAGTTAACATATGAAGCCAAACAATTTGTTGAGCAATCATGGATCCTAAGCTTGGAATAGTGGAGAGGAAGTATTAGGGAGGTACTCACTGCAAACTCTAGTGTACTTCTGCTTTCAGGTATATATTTTGCATTAGTTTATGGATACGTGTGCACATAAGCTCTCTCTCACAGAAACTGGTGTATATCTAGGTTATGGGACTTTGTTAGAAAGTGAACTACCTGAGATGAAATTAGAGTGTACTATAAAAGGAAAGGTCTCACCCGAGTAATGAAGCTGAAGGGTTGTCATTGCACACATGAAGTCTCTGGATACAGTCTGAGGTGAAGCATGTTGAGGTGGCAATCGTTGCGTTGGTTAGGTTGTGATCGGCGGATGCAATATTATTTGGTTTGGATTGGGAGATGCATACGGGAAAGTGGGCCCTATTCAAGGGTTCCAGGACTGGGGGAAGTAGGGGCTCTATAGTGGAGATGTGAGGTTCCTGCTGTCTTAGGGTTCAAAAAGACAATTGATAGTTAATGTTATCATCACATTATTTGGTAATTGGGTTAACTTTGAAAAGTCCTTTTGTTATGGTTTGCTGTACAGTATCCAGTATCTTGTATATAGCTGTGCTATTGGATGCTTCTAATCTACTTGGTCTAGGCTTTTGAAAGACTCCGCATATCAAATACACAGCCTATATATTAAAAAGATTCAGTTTGTGTTTTGAGAAACTTTGAGACATACAATTGATTTTCCCCCTCATATTAATTGACTACTGATTTTTATGTCTACATTTTGCTAGGAATGTACATAAACACCATTCCCACCACCAAAGGACTGTGACCCATCCCTCCCGCCCACACCCACCCCCCACTGGCCCAGGAAGCTGCATGTCTACCCCTCACCACAGGGTTTTTACTTTGGTGCCCTACTTACAATTTGATCAGGTCCTGCTTTTAGTTTCCCTTTCAGATCTTCTTAGTCAACTTCTGTTGATGAGTGGGATCATCCCATACTCATCTTTATCTTTCTGACTTAGTTCACTTAACATAATTCCTTCTAGCTCTGTCCAAGATGGGTCAGAGAAGGTGGGTTCATTGTTCTTGATAGTTGCATAGTATTCCATTGTGTATATATACCACAGCTTTCTCAGCCACTCATCTGTTGTTGGGCACCTGGGTTGCTTCCAGGTTTTAGCTATTATGAATTGTGCTGCTATGAACATAGGAGTACACACCTCTTTTTGGTTGGGTGTTATGGAGTCCTTGGGGTATAAGCCCAGGAGAGGAATTACTGGATCATATGGAAGGTCCATGTCTAGCCTTGTGAGAGTTTTCCAGACTGCTCTCCACAGAGGCTGTACCAATTTACATTCCCACCAGCAATGTAAAAGGGTTCCTCTGTCCCCACAACCTCTCGAGCATTTGTTGCTGCTGTCCTTTTTGATGTATGCCATTCTTACAGGAGTGAGGTGGTATCTTAGTGTTGTCTTAATTTGCATTTCTCTGACAATCAGTGACCTAGAGCAGTTTTTCATATGTTTGTTAGCCTTTTGGATCTCCTCTGAGGTGAATGTTTTGTTCATATCCTCTGCCCATTTTTGGATGGGGTCATTTGCTTTTTTGGCGCTAAGTTTGCTGAGCTCTTTATATATTTTGGTGATTAGTTTCTTGACTGATGTCTGGCATGTGAAGATCTTATCCCATTCTGTGAGGGGTCTCTCTGTTTGTTTAATAGTTTCTTGGGATGTGCAGAAGCTTTTCAATTTGATGTAGTCCCATTGGTTTGTTTCTGCTTTAGTCTTCCTTGCAATTGGGTTTGATTCATCAAAGATGTCCTTGAGGTGTATGTGGGAAAGCGTTTTACCAATGTTTTCCTCTAAGTATTTGATTGTTTCTGGTCTGACATCTAGGTCTTTCATCCATTTGGAGTTTATTTTTGTTTCTGGTGAGATAAAGTGGTTCAATTTCATTCTTCTGCATGTTTCAACCCAGTTTTCCCAGCACCATTTATTGAAGAGAGCCTCCTTTTTCCATTTAATCCTTTGGGCCCCCTTTTCAAAAATTAGATGCCCATAGGTGTTGGGATTTACTTCTGGGCTTTCAATTCTCTTCCACTGGTCTGTGTGCCTATTTTTGTTCCAGTACCATGCTGTTTTGATGATGATGGCTTTATAATATAGTTTAAGGTCTGGGAGTGTGATGCCTCCATTTCTGTTTCTTTTCCTTAAGATGGTTTTGGCAATTCTAGGTGTTTTCAGGTTCCAGATAAATGATTGTAGTGTTTGTTCTATTCTCTTAAAGAAGCTTGGTGGAACTTTGATGGGTATTGCATTAAATTTCTATATGGCTCTGGGGAGAATATTCATTTTGATGATATTTATTCTTCCAGTCCATGAGCATGGGATATCTTTCCATTTCTTGGTATCAGTTTCTATTTCCTTGAGTAGCAACTCATAGTTTTCAGCATACAAGTCTTTCACTTCTTTGGTCAACTTTATTCCTAGGTATTTGAGTGATTTTGCTGAAACAGTAAATGGGAGTGATTTCTGCATGTCTTCTTCTTCAGATTTAGTGTTTGCATAAAGAAATGCCACTGATTTTTGTACATTGATTTTGTAGCCTGATACATTGCTATATTGCCTAATAACTTCAGTAGTTTTCTGCTGGATTCTTTAGGTCTTTCTATGTATACTATCATATCATCTGCAAATAGTGACAGCTTGACTTCTTCCCTTCCAATCTGTATTCCTTTGATTCCTTTCTCTTGCCTGATTGCTATGGCAAGAACTTCCAATACTATGTTGAAGAGTAACGGTGACAGTGGACAGCCCTGTCTAGTCCCCGATCTGAGGGGGAATGCTTTCATCTTCTGTCCATTGAGTCTGATGTTGGCTGTAGGCTTGCTATATATAGACTCCAATATCTTGAGGAATTTCCCATCTATTCCCTTTTTTTGTAGAGTTTTGAGCATCAATGGGTGTTGGATTTTGTCAAAGGCTTTCTCTGCATCTATTGAGATAATCATGTGGTTTTTGGCTTTGCTTTTATTGATGTGGTGAATGACATTGATTGACTTATGGATGTTGAACCAGCCTTGCATTCCTGGGATGAATCCCACTTGGTCACGATGAACAATCTTTTTGATGTGTTGCTGTATCCGGTTGGCCAAGATCTTGTTTAATATTTTGGCATCTATGTTCATCAAGATATTGGTCTGTAGTTTTCCTTTTTTGTTCTGTCCCTATCAGCTTTTGGTATCAGGGTGATGTTGGCTTCATAAAAGGTGGAAGGGAGTATTCCTGTTTCTTCAGTCTTATGGAATAGCTTAAGAAGTATGGGTATTAACTGTTTCCTGAAAGTTTTGTAGAATTCATTTGTGAAGCCATCTGGTGCAGGACTTTTGTTGTTGGGGAGATTCTTAATAACGGTTTCAATTTCTTTGTCTGTGATTGGTGCATTTAGATTTTGTAGTTTTTCTTGGTTCAGTTTTGGAAGTGCATAGGTTTCTAGGAATTGTTCCATTTCTTCCAGATTCTCTAGCTTGGTGGCATATAGTTCTTTATAGAAGTTTTGCAGGATTCTCTGGATTTCTGTGGTGTCAGTTGAGATATCTCCTGCATCGTTTACAATTCTATTAACTTGAGTCTTCTCTCTTTTTTATTTGGTGAGTCTGGCTTGGGGTTTGTCAATTTTGTTTAATCTTTCAAAGAACCAACATTTGGCTTCATTGATCTTTTGTATGGTTCTTTTATTTTCGATGTTGTTTATTTCTGCTCGAACTTTAGTGATTTCTGTCCTTCTGGTTGCTTTAGGGTTCCTTTGTTCCTCTTCCTCTAAGTCCTTGAGGTGTGCAGTAAGGTCGTTCATTTGAGCTTCTTCTTGGTGTTTAATATGTGATTGTATGGCTATAAGTTTCCCTCTCAGTACTGCTTTAGCTGTGTCCCAAATATTTTGATAGGTTGTGTCTTCATTTTCATTAGTTTCCAGGAACATTTGAATTTCCTGTTTGAGTGAGTCTCTGACCCAGTGGTTCTTAAGGAGCATGTTGTTTAGTTTCCAAATTCTGTGTCTTTTAATAATTTTCCGTTTGTTGTTAAATGTTAGTTTTACTCCACTGTGGTCTGAGAAGATACTTGAGATGATTTCAATGCTCTTGAATTTATTGATGCTGTCTTTGTGGCCTAACATGTGGTCTATCCTTGAGTATGTGTTATGTGGATTTGAAAAGAAGGTGTATTCCAGTTTTTTGGGGTGGAGGAGTCTGAAAATGTCCAAGAGGTGTAGTCTGTCGAGCTCTTCATTCAGTTCTCTTTTATCTTTATTGGTTCTCTGCTTTGTTGATCTGTCTAAGTGTGAGAGTGGGATATTGAAGTCTCCCACTATTATTGTATTACTATTGATGTATTTTTGAAATTCTTTCAGTAGATGCTTAATGTATTTAGATGGTCCCTCGTTGGGTGCATAGATGTTAATAATTGTTAAGTCTTCTTGGCTGATTGATCCTCTAATCATTATGTAATGTCCTTGCCTATCTTTTATTACTTTATTTAATTTAAAATCTATCGTGTCTGAGATGAGAATGGCTGTTCCTGCCCTTTTTTGTGATCCATTAGCCTGTATGATAGTTTTCCATCCTTTACTTTAAGTCTGTGTTTATCTTGTTGTGACAGATGGGATTCTTGCAAGCAGCATATGGTTGGGTTATGTTTTCTGATCCATCCCCACACCCTGTGCCTTTTGATGGGTGAGTTTAAGTCATTGACATTTATTGATATTATGGATTTAATGTATTGTAGTGCCATTGTTCTAAAAAAAAATTTGTTTGCTCTTATATATTGCCAGTATTATAGTGATGTTCTTGTTTATAAGAGGTCTTTTAGAACCTCTTTCAGGGCCGGCTTGGTGATGGTTGCCTCCTTTAACTGTTGTTTATCTAAGAAGGTTTTGATCCCTCCATCTAGTTTGAATGAAAGTCTAGCAGGATATATTATCCTTGGTTGAAACCCTTTTTCATTCAGGGCTCGATAGATATCTTGCCACTCCCTTCTGGCTTTTAGAGTTTGAGTGGAGAAGTCTGATAATCTTATGGGTTTTCCCTTGTATGTGACTTTTTGTTTCTCTCTTGCAGCCTTTAGGATCCTTTCTTTATCCTTACTTCTTCTCATTGTGACTATGATGTGTCTTGGTGTCTTCAGGTCTGGGTTGATTCTGATGGTACTCTCTGGGCCTCTTGAACCTTGATGTCCTTTCTGTTATTCAAGTCTGGGAAGTTTTCTTGTATTATTTCCTCTAGAATGTTTGCTTCCCCTTCCACTCTTTCTTCCTCTGGCAGGCCAATTATACGAATGTTACTTCTTTTGAGATCATCCCATATGTCTTTGTTGTTGTTTTCAGTGTCTCTCAATCTCTTTTGAGCTCTTTCACCTCTTTCTTTGTTTTCTCTAACTCATCCTCTGTCTAACTAATTCTGTTTTCTGCTTCTGTTAGTCTGCTTTCCCTTGCCTCAGCTTCTTTCTTCATTACAGCTATTTCAGCTTTCAGTTCTCTAATTGCCTCAAGATAATCAGTATTTTCCTTGGGGGGTCTCAACTGTTGTTTCCCTAATACTGCCATTCCTTTCCTCCAATGTTGTTTTCATTTCTGTGATTAATAAGTTTATTATTGCTTGCATATTTTTCTTATCTATGGTTACTTCTGGCTGATTTGTAGTTTCTTCTGGGCTCTTTTCTTCATTCATTGGAGTAGCAGTTTTATTTGTTTTTGATCTACCCATTTTTTAAATTTATGTGTTTTTTTATGCTCTGTTGTTCCTCAGTTGTTGTCTTGAGTACAAGTAACACTGTACTAAATACCTTTATGACAATTGTACTCACTAACCTCCAGAATTATAGTAGCAACTGAAGTTAGTATTGAAGTAGTTTAATCGTTACCAGTTAGCCAAACAATTTCTCCAGTCCGTGAAAAAATAGTAACCAAATCCCAGTGAAGAAAGAGAAAAGGAAGAGAGGATAGCAAGAATAGACAGTTATGCAAATCTACTATGCACTGTATATTCTAGGGGTAACAAGAGGGGAAAGGGAAGTAGAGCAGAGATACACACATAGAGAATCCACTCTGAGTCAGATTTCTTCCCCAAAATAATTCACAAATTCAGAAAGGCAAAGAATAAGGAAGAAGTGTATGACAAGATTAAAAAAAAGAGAGAGAGAGAGACAAGAGAGAGAAAAGGGAGAAGATAAGAAAAAAGAGTTGCAATTAAAAAGCAGTGCAAGGAAATTCCTAAATGTGTATCAGTGAATTCAAAAAAGCACCCTGTTTGGTGGTGTGGGGTATCCTGCTAGGAGCTGGTCCCTAGGGACTGCTTATGGGGGCGGGGGGAAGGAGGTATGCTTGAAAATTAAAAGGAAGAAAGAATAATTTTTTTCCCTACTCTAATTCTTAACCCAAATTAAGTTATAGTCACCTCCTTGGTGTCACCGCTATGGCCCCTTATTGGCTGGCCTGCTAAAGGCAGAAAATCCTACCGTTTCCAGGGGATGTGTTCGGAGCTCAGCGGCTAGCAGCTTCTCAGTCTGCCATCTTCTGGGAAACCCCCCCCTCCAGACTTTTTTAAAGGATTTCTCAAAAATGAAAACTAGTTCCAAGTCCTTTGATCCAATGAGAGCTATACTTAAGAAGTCTTTGGATCCGCCCTCAGGGTCACGGTGGTCCCTGGAGACTCCCAAGAGAAAGCCCCCGAGCTATAGTGCTCCCTCCAGGTCCTTTGCCGGCCGCCCAGCAGCGCTCTGCAACTGGCGGAGGAGCTGCCTTCCCGGGCGGAGGACAATGCCCGGTGCACCCGCCTTCCCCGCCGCCGCCTGGGAAGTCTGGAGCAGCCCGCCCCCTAGTCCGTGCCACCTTTACTCTAATTCTTAACCCAAATTAAATTATAGTCAGCTCTTTGATGTCACCACTAGGACCCCTTATTGACTGGCCTGCTAAAGGCAGAAAATCCTACCATTTCCAGAAGATCTGATCAGAGCACACGCTGCCAGCAGCTTCTCAGTCCACCATCTTCCTGGAACCCCCTTATTTAATTCTTTATATGTGTTCTCCCAGTCCATTCCTGATGTGTTCTTTGGGATGATAATTTATGCAAAAATGATTTACTGATACTTCTCAAGGTTACCATTTATTAAAGACATTCTAATAACCAGCTACTATTCAGGAATATTTACTTTTATTATCACTCTTTAGTGAATTATACTAAACAACAGAGAATTTTTAATATTTGCATTTATAACTCATCAAAAATACATTTATTATTTTATAAGTATCTCAGTGAAAGTAACAGTGTAATGGTGTAACCATTTAAGTTTTTTTAATTTATTTATATAAAGGAAACATTGACAAAACCATAGGATAAGAGAGGTACAACTTCATACAATCTCCACCACCAGAACTCTGTATCCCATCCTCTCCCCTGATAGCTTTCCTATTCTTCAACCCTCTGGGAGTATGGACCCAAGGTCATTGTGGGGTGCAGTAGATGGAAGGTCTTGCTTCTGTAATTGCTTCCCTGCTGAACATGGGCGTTAACAGGTCAATCTTTACTCTGAGCCTGTCTCTCTCTTTCCCTAATGGGGAAGGGCTCTGGGGAAGCAGAGCTCCAAGGCACATTGGTGGGGCTGTCTGTCCAGGGAAGTCTGGTCACATCCTGCTAGCATCTGAAACCTGGTGGCTGAAAAGAGAGTTAACATAGAAAGCCAAACAAATTGTTGAACGATCATGGACCTAAAGGCTGGAATAGTGCAGATGAAGTGTTGGGGGGGTCCTCCATTTTGTAGATAGATAGTAGGCATATTTTACTTTAGTTATATTTCAAAGGAGGCAAAGTCTAGTATCTTAGCAATTTAACTGAAAAGCATAGAGAGATTGAGAATTTTGCCTAAGACAAAAATAAAGCAGGAAATGAGGAGTCCTGAGATTCCCAAACAGACATGATGGGCCTAGACCTCAAATAAATCCCCCTCTGCATTGTTATCAGTCATTTCTATCAAGAACAACACAGTAGGTCCCTTTGTGGGCCCCACATAGGACCTTGCCCTCAACTTGGATCAACAATGGTAGAGAATGTTCCATCCTCCCTTTGGAGGATGGACAACAGACTCTATGCTACTCCTGAGGACTATGGGGCAATCCTGGGGCAGCTTGGAATGTTCCTACTCATGACCACAGAATATGAGCTCAGATCTACAGGGAGGCAGAGGTCATTATTTAACCACTCATGAAGCATACCCCCTGCTGGTGGGTACCCCCATGGGGCTTGAACCCAGATCCTCGTGTATGGTAACGTGTACACTCAACCACATACACCACTGCCTGAGCTGCTTTTACCGTATTTCTGTTGTTGTATGGCCACCAATGGAGCTTTGTAGCTGGCACTACAAATCCACTGCTCCTGGCAGCCATTCTCCGTCTACTTCTTCTTCTTCTTCTTCTTCTTCTTCTTCTTCTTCTTCTTCTTCTTCTTCTTCTTCTTCTTCTTCTTCTCCTTCTCCTTCTCCTTCTCCTTCTCCTTCTCCTTCTCCTTCTCCTCCTCCTCCTCCTCCTTTTTCTTCTCCTTCTTTTTCTTCTTCTTCTTTTGTTTGATAGGATGGAGAGGAATTGAGAGTGGTGGGAGATAGAAAGGGAAAGAGAAAGATAGACATCTGAAGGCCTGCTTCACTATTTGTGAAGCGCTTCCCTTGTAGTGGAGGGAGTAGGGGTTTGAACCCAGGCCCTTGATCTTGGCTATATATGTGCTTACAGGGCTGTGCCACTACTTGGCCACCTTCTTACTGTACTTTCCCTACTGACTTTTGTTTCAAAATTTCATTATTATCTATGTAAACATTTTCTTCATTTATGGAAAACCTTTCTTATATTGAACTTTCATCTCTGAATTATAAGAAAGATAATGACAGTTACTTTTACATAAAGCATTTTCAAGTGCATAAATATACTTTAATGAATTTTTGTAGGAAAAAGACGTGAGGCTTCATAGAAATATCTTACAGAAAATGATTTTATACTAATAAACATATCTTCATATACAAAATACATTAAATATATTTTAATTAGAAATTAAGATTTATGTATGTAGAGTATTGACAATGGAAATATTTTTGAGGATTAATCTGTTCAATTTGTAGTAAATGTGATCAGTGATCATTTCATTCATCTTTATGTATGATATTTAAATTCCAATAGTTTGCAAATTCAGAGAGTATATCATAGAACTGCTATATTTCCTTCCTTCCTTTGAAATAATAATGTTTTTCATTGATTTAGTCATCTAAGCATGATTATTTCAGGCTTTAGATATTTATTGACATAAATATTTGTTGATCTCATCATGATGTGGTTTAAAATTGAAAACACTGTGTGCAACTCCTAAACACAGGACCGCCATTTAAGAATAGGTGGATATTTTCAAATAATTCTGATGGCAATCTTTCAGTGAAGGACCTTCATATTCATGCCAATAACACATGGATTAGAACTTCCCTCTATCCCTCTGGCAATTCCAGCAAATGTTCTAAGCACCTATTTCTTACTGTTTCTGCTTCTCATTAGTGAATGATTCTCAGTATATCACCATACATAGAATATTTTGTACTGAGTGGCTCTTGTTACCATGTCCTCTGAGGATTTTTGACATTGAAAATGATGTTCTACTATAACACTCAAGTCCTTTTCTTTATGTCAAATTCCCAGTGTATGAATTATACAGTTTAAAAAATGAAGCTTCAACATGTTAGGGTTTTTCTTTCACTGCAGGTATCCTGTAACATTAAAAATAAAACAGTTTTTAGGATACAGTGCACAATGTCTCATGCATATTGTCTTTCAGAAAATAAGCTTAGGAAAAAAATTTTCTTTAGCTTTGTTGTCATGTTTGGTATTTTTTAAAAAATACTTGATATGAAGCTGTATTTTATCAAATTAAGTATAACTTTCATCCAGCTATTCCTACATTCATTCATATGATCCATTTGCCCAGGTTTGCGAGAACATAAAAATAAAAATATAATAATAATGTTAAATAGCACATTGGGATAGTGTGCTGCTTTGCCATGTGCATGACTCTGGCTCCAGCCCAGACCCTGGAAAGCTGGGTCAGGGAAGAGAGTAGTTCCCAAATATGGGAAAATTATACAGATACTATTAACTGTAATCCGCATCGATTTGATCTGGGGCTCATATTCAGCACAGGAACCTGTGTAACCTCTGCATCTCTGTAGGTCTGAGCTCACATTCTGTGGCCACAGCTAGGAACATTCTAGGCTGCACTCATTGCAGGACCTGTGTTCCTTGAGTGGCAGAGTATGTTGACCCATCGTCCCTTCAGAGAATGGGGCAGTCCCTACCATTGTTGATCCATGTTCAGGGCAAGGCCCTGTAGAGGCCCACAAGAGGGTCCACTATGGAGTTCCTGATGGAGATGAGCAGTGACATCTGGAGAGAGGTCTTAGGCCCATCATGTCTTTGTGAGAATATGAGGATTCCATGACTAGGGCCCTGGATGATGGCGTGGCCTGGTAGTGACCAAAAGAGCCATCATTAGCATATGCTGGTCTCTTGCTCTTACCCAGCTTTTATAGTTCTTACTCTGACAAGGTTAGCCTGGGAGTGACTGAAGGAAATGAAATAGGAAGTAGGTGAGGAGAGTATATCTAGGTCTAAGTAGAAACTATTTGATTAAGTACTTTATGGTATCTCTTTTTTAGGTCTTTCTATTTGCTTCTTGTATTTATTTAGTCATTGCAAACTATTGTGCACTTTTTCTTGAGGGTATGTATATTTCCCCTAACTCATGGATACATGTGCACATGTGCTCTATCTTGGGCCCTGGTCTATATCCAGGTTCTGTGGCTTTGTTAGGAAGTGCACCACCCAAAATGAAATTAAGGAGCCCTATGAGCTAGGAAAGGTCTCACCAGAGTAATGGCGATGAAGGGTAGACATCCCTCCCTCTCCTGGCGTCTATGGACACAAACTGAGGTGGAACATGTCAAGGTGGTACTGGTTGCACTGATTCGGCTGAGATCAGCAGAAGCAGCATCAATTGGTGTGGATCAGAAGCATGCAGAACAAGGAGCCCCATGCCAGAGATTCCAGGACTGGGTGAAATATGTGTTTTATAGAGACTGGGGAAGGTTTCTGCTGTCTTAGAATTTAAGAAGACAATAGATAATTATTATTCTAACCAAGTTATTTGGAAATCTGGTTGACTTTGAAAATCCCATTGTTAGGTTTAGTTGTATCACACCAGACCTCACCATGATTTATATCATTTAATGCTGTATTTTATATAGTGAAGTAGCTAGTTGTTTCTGGTATCCCTAGTGAAAGCTACAGATTTGAAACCTTAAATGCTTAGATTGAAGGAACATATACTCAGAACTGAGGTCTATGCATAAAAAATTTTGATACATTCAATTTACCCCTATCATATTGATTAAATAGTGATTTATAAGACTATAAGTTAACACCATACCTGCCACCAAAGTTCTGTATCCCTACCCCACCTCCTATAGTGAGGATGAAAATCTACTCTCACCCTCCACCCAGAGTTTTTGACTTTGCAGCACTCTAAACTTGGTCAAATTCTACTTTGCGTTTTCCTTTCTGTTCTTCTTTCTCAACTTCTGTTTATAAGTGGGATCATCCTAAACTGGTCTTTCTCTTTCTGGCTAATCTCACTTAACATAATTCCTTCCATCTCTGTCCAAGATGGGTTGGAGAAGGTGGGTTCATTGTTTTTCATAGCTGCGTAGTATTCCATTGTGTATCTAGACCACAACTTTTTAAGCCATTTTCCTGTTATTAGGCACCTGGTCTGCTTTCAAGTTTTGGCTATTATGAGTTGTGCTGCTGTGAACATAGGTATATACACATCTTTTTGGATGTGTCTTCTCTTCCTTTCTAAACCACACTTATACCTGTTACTACTTCTGTGTGTCCTTCCTTTTCCCCTTTTCTTTTTCTGGGTCCTCATAGAATTGGGATTCAGAGCCCTGTGTTCATCTTTCCCTAACATTTCTCCTTCTCTGGGAATATGGACCAAAATTATTTATGGATTGCATAAGGTGGGACTTTTGTAATTGCTTCTTCACTGGACAGGGGCATTGGCAATTTGATTAATACCCTCAGCCTGCTTCTATATTTCCCTTGTGGGTTAGGGCTCTGAAGAGGTGAGGCTCTAAGACACATTGGTGAGGTCATCTGCCCAAGGAGTTCAGGATGTAATCATAATAACATCTGCAACTTGGTGTCTGAAGGAGAGTAAGATAGAAAGCAGATATAAAATGTTCTGGTCTTTCTCTTCTCTCTCTCTCTCTTTCTCTCATTAAAATAAATATCTTTACCAAAAGAAGGAAAATAAACAGAATAGTTTTAGTAAACTATTCTGTTTAATAAACAGAAACTAAAAGTAGGAATAGAGCAGATGGGAATAGGGGCCTTAGGGTGGAAAGAAGCTAAGAAGTCTATTTTAGGTATGTTCCTAGGGGTCCATGATTTTAGTAACTTTTGCTTGAGTGTGGTAACTAACATGCAGGTGAACTAAAAATATTGTCAGGGAAGATGATGTCAAAGTTGAGAACTGGACTAAAAAAACTGGATCAGGGAAAGAGTAGCACCCAAACTTGAAGAAAATATATAAATACTGTTTGCTAAATCATTCTGACTCAGGGCCCATGTATATTTAGCACAGGGCGCTGTCTAACCTCAGAGCCCCTATTAGTCTGAGCTCGCAGTCCATAGTCACAGCTGAGAACAGCAGTGGCAACCAAGTCAAGCACACACATTTCCAAGTGCAAGGACCCTGAGTTCAAAGTGCTGGTCCTTACTTGCAGGGAGAAAGGTTCCCAGAGAATGAATCAAATGCTGTAGGTATCTCTTTCTCTTTCCCTCTCCACTTCTCTCTCTCCTCTCAACTTATTTATGTCCTATCAAGTTAAAAAGAAAGAAAGAAGAAAGAAAAAAGGAAGGAAGGAAGGAAAGAAGGAAGGTAGGAAGGAAGGAAGGAAGGAAGGAAGGAAGGAAGGAAGAAAAAAATGACCACTAGGAGAGGTGAATTTGTTATGCCAGAGATCACCCTGGTGGGAAAAATAAAAAAGAAAAAAAAGAGCTCATACAATACTGTTATAAGAATTCATTCTGCAAAAACGAAATAAAAACAGCAGTCCAGAGAGAGATGAGACACATCAACGTTTCAAATTTATTCTAAATCTCATAAAAAGGAAGCTATGCAAATGACTTTAAGAGATCAACAATAGTTGTTGACTGCAGGCATTATTACTGGTGGTGACTTTTGATAGACTCTTTTGTATTGATGTAATATTAATCACTTTGGGTTCCCCAGAATCATTACTTCTTCTAATCGTTTGGGGACTTGCACTTTGGATCTTTTTTGTTTAAATATAGAATGCAGACATCAAAATAAAATGCAGAGTGAGAAGATTGCTTTTGCAAGTATTCTAGGTACAAAAGCTCAATTTATTTAGCGCATTTCTTTAAGCATGTGTATATATAATTACATGAACTAAAAGGAAGACCACCTACTGTTTATTCTTTGTAGTTGCCACAGGTTATCGTTCCTAGGCCTCCTTTCATTGTGATGGTATATTGTCCCCTTTTTTTTTATTGTTGTAGTTATTGTTGTTGTTGTTGATGTCATCATTGTTGGCTAGAGAGAATTGGAGAGAGGAGGGGAAGACAGAGAGGGGGAGAGAAAGACAGACACCTGCAGACCTGTTCCACCGCCTGTGAAGCGACTCCCCTGCAGGTGGAAAGCTGGGGGCTCAAACCAGGACCATTCTGCAAGTCCTTGCACTTTGCGCCACGTGCGCTTAACCCGCTGTGCTACCACCCGACTCCTGTGATGGTATGTCGTCCTATTGGTGAGACGGTAAAGGAACTGCTCTCTATCTCCACATTCTTAGGAATAATTATGCAAAAATAAGAAATTTCTCTTAGAATTAAATTAGATAGTGCTTATAAAATATTTATATCAATGACAGCATATATGGCAGAATACAGTGAATTATATGCATAATATTTTATTTTTATTAATTTATTTAGTTTTGTCACCAAGGTTAGCAGTGGGGCTCTGTGCCAGCACTACAAATCCTTCAAATCCACCACACTCCTGGTGGCAATTTTTTCCTTTTTTTTTTTTTTTTGGTAAAGATGTTTTATTTTAATGAGAGAGAGAGAGACAGAGAGAAGAGAGAGACAGAGAGACAGAGAGAGACAGAGAGAAGAGAGAGACAGAGAGAGAGACAGAGAGAAGAGAGACAGAGAGAGACAGAGAGAAGAGAGAGAGAAAGAGGGATAGAGACAGAGAGAAGAGAGAGGGAGAGAGAGAGACAGGGACAGAGAGAGAGACAGAGAGAAGAGAGAGAGAAAGAGGGAGAGAGACAGAGAGAATAGAGAGAGACAGAGAGAGAAGAGAGAGACAGAAAGAGACAGAGAGAAGAGAAAGAGAAAGAGGGAGAGAGACAGAGAGAATAGAGAGGGAGAGAGAGAAGAGAGAGAGGGAGAGACAGAGACAGAGAGAGACAGAGAGAAGAGAGAGAGAAAGAGGGAGAGAGAGACAGAGAGAAGAGAGAGACAGAAGAGAGAGAGCAAGAGAGAGGGAGAGAGAGTGAGAGAGAGGGAGAGAGAGAGAAGAGAGAGCAAGAGAGAGGGAGAGAGACAGAGAGAGATACAGAAAGACAGAGAGACACAGAGAGAGACAGAGAGGGAGAGAGAGACAGAGAGAGGAGAGAGAGACAGAAAGAGACAGAGAGAGAAAGAGGGAGAGAGAGACAGAGAGACAGAGAAGAGAAAGAGAAAGAGGGAGAGAGAGACAGAGAGAAGAGAGAGACAGAGAGAAGAGAGAGAGAAAGAGGGAGAGACAGAGAGAAGAGAGACAGAATAGAGAGAGAGCGAGATAGAGGGAGAGAGAGAAGAGAGAGAGGGAGAGAGACAGAGACAGAGAGAGACAGAGAGAAGAGAGAGAAAGAGGGAGAGACAGAGAGAAGAGAGAGACAGAATAGAGAGAGCGAGAGAGAGGAGAGAGAGCGAGAGAGAGGGAGAGAGAGAGAGACAGAGAGAGACAGTGTGAGACAGAGAAAGACAGAGAGAGACAGAGAGGGAGAGAGAGACAGAGAGAGAGAGCAAGAGAGACAGAGAGAGGGAGAGAGAGAGAGACCTGCAGCACTGCTTTACCACTCGTAAAGCTTCTCCCTTGCCAAATAACATGGGCACTCAACCAGGTCGTAACCACTTGGCCCAGTGAATTGCATATTTTATTATCTACTCTCCTACTTTATACTAAGGCATGGTATTACCATTTTTCTTTTTTAATATTTATTTATTTATTCTCTTTTGTTGCCCTTGTTTTATTGTTGTAGTTATTATTGTTGTCCTCGTTGTTGGATAGGACAGAGAGAAATGGAGAGAAGAGGGGAAGACAGAAAGGGAGAGAGAAAGACAGACACCTGCAGACCTGCTTCACCGCCTGTGAAGCGACTCCCCTGCAGGTGGGGAGCCGGGGCCTCGAATCGGGATCCTTACGCCGGTCCTTGCGTTTTGAACCACCTGCGCTTAAGTCACTGAGCTACTGCCGGACTCCACATTACCATTTTTCTTAAGGTAATGTGGAAAGACACTATTTACCTATCAGGATAAAAAAATATAATATTGATGCAGAGATCTATGATGGCTTTTAAATAGGAGTGAATGCTTTGGTAGAGCAGGAAAAAAGCAAGACTTTAACTTTGGATGATACAAGATGATATTTTCATGAAAAAGCAACATCACAAAAAGCAAATGCCATTCAGAATTAAACTCAAATGGTGCTTCTTAAACTGTCAAGTCAGACATATGTACTGTAGTAGCTTGTGTTATTTTTGCATTTTCTAAAAAAAATATTTGTCAAGGTTAGCCTATGAATAATATTTTAAAAATGGGATTCTTATTTCATATGAAATTGGATTTTTGCAATCCAAAAGAGATATATTGGGAAAACTTCACGTTAAATCCAAATTCTGCAACCTGTTACCTCTGTCACTGTTACCAGTAAGAAAATGTCTTGATTTAACTTCAGAGTGCCCACTGTATAAGAGAAGTCAGGGACTGTATTCTTATCTATAATAGTATCAAGGTATTTAATCATCATAATTAAATCGAGGGCAGATGAATCACGTGTGTGAAATGAAGATGTGGACACCTTCCAGCTCCTCTGAGGAAGGCCCTGTAATTGGCATCAATTAGTCTTCTTGTTGGCAGTTTCAGCAAACCCTCTGAAATTTAATAAACAGAGACTGAAGTGCCTTCTCAATGAAATTCTATTCTCAATTTCTTCTTCTTCTAGCGTTTGCCCTTCTTCCGTAGCCAGTCAACAGCGTCAGGTTGAGCCTGATGTAAAGTTTCGAGACCTCCTTTGAATCTGGAGAGGTGGCAGTCGTTGACTATGTGGGTCATAGTCTGTCTGGAGCCGCAGGGGCAGTTCGGGTCGTCTCTGGCTCCCCAGCGATGGAACATAGCGGCGCACCGGCCATGGCCTGTTTGATAGTGATTGAGGAGGGCCCAGTCATAACGTGCTAGGTCAATGCCGGGTTGACGCTCGCAGGGGTCTGTGATGAGGTGTTTGTTCTTGACCTCAGCTGACTGCCAGCTCTGTTTCCAAGAGTCTGGAACAGAGAAGTTCATTGTAGGTGTAGGGGACCAGATTGGGTGACGAGTCGTCAAGCGTTGGACAGGGTGGGCGAAGATCTCCGCGTATATTGGCAGGTCCGGTCGAGCGTAGACGTGGGAAATGAACTTAGATGATGCCGCATCCCGACGAATATCTGGCGGGGCGATGTTGCTGAGAACTGGCAGCCATGGAACCGGGGTGGAACGGATGGTTCCAGAAATGATCCTCATGGAGGAATATAATTTGGAATCGACCAAGTGGACATGGGGGCTACGGAACCATCCTGGGGCACAGTATTCTGCAGTGGAATAGCATAATGCCAGAGAGGATGATCGCAGTGTGGAAGCGCTCGCGCCCCATGAGGAGCTGGCCAGTCTTGCAATGATGTGATTCCTCGCGCCCACCTTTGCTGCAGTTTTTATGAGATGTTCGTGAAATGACAGGGTGTGATCGAGAGTAACGCCAAGATAGACTGGCTGGGCTTCATGCCAGATTCTCGTATCGCCAAGCTGCACATGAAGCTCACGTGAGGCCGAGGCATGGTGTAGATGGAAAACAGATGATACCGTTTTTGCAGTGCTAGGGATTAGTCGACATTTTTTACAGTAATCAGATATCAGAGACATGTCTTTCGTGAGTGTTTCCTCGAGGATGTCGAACTTGGATGCCTGAGTTGCACAGCAGATGTCATCTATTCTCAATATCTATTCTCAATGAAAACGGTCATCTCGGACATTGATGAGAGCTGATGAACAAATTGGCAGTTGGTGCTAATTCTCCCTCTCCAAAAATTGACACATTTGACTTTATGTTTCCCCCTCTGTCAGCACGACTCCATTGTTAACTTCTTCAAAAAAAAAAATCAGAAATAAATGTAATAGTTGACTTGGTCCTTTTTGCATAGATTCTGATATAAAGGTACGTGTCATAGCGCGCTGCATTTAAGTTATATGCGCTAAAGGGAACCGGGCTCTGGAAGAGTTCATGGATTGTGTGCTTGTGTTACTCAGAGCAAACAGGGCTGTTCACTGAGAGATTTTTAGAGCAGCATTTTCATTTTTTCCCCCTCACTCCCTCTCCCCTTTTTTATTGGATAGGACAGAGAAATTCAGAGAGGAGGAGAAGACAGAGGGAGACAGAGGAGCACCTGCAGACCAGCTTTCCCACTCTTGAAACGTCCGCGGAAGGAAGCAAGCATGGTCTCAAACCCGGGTCTTTGTGTATAGTGGCGTGCACGTTTAACCCCGTGTGCCACTGCCCGGTCCCACATTTTCATTTTTTTTTTTTTTTTTATTTAAATTTTTAATTTAAGAAAGGATTAGTGAACAAAAGCATAAGGTAGGAGGGGTACAACTCCACACAATTCCCACCACCCAATCCCCATAACCCACCCTCTCCCATGATAGCCTTCCCATTCTCTAGCCCTCTGGGAGCATGGACCCAGGGTCGTTGAGGGTTGCAGAAGGTAGAGGGTCTGGCTTCTGTAATTGCTTCCCCGCTGAACATGGGCGTTGACTGGTCGGTCCATACTCCCAGTCTGCCTCTCTCTTTCCCTAGTAAGGTGTGTCTCTGGGGAAGCTGAGCTCCAGGACACATTGGTGGGGTCTTCAATCCAGGGAAGCCTAGCCAGCATCCTGGTGGCATCTGGAACCTGGTGATTGAAAAGAGAGTTAACATACAAAGCCAAACAATTTGTTGAGCAAACATGGATCCCAAGATTGGAATAGTGGAGAGGAAGTGTTGGGGAGGTACTCACTGCAAACTCTAGTGTAATCCTGCTTTCAGGTATATATTTTGCAGTAGTTTATGGATACGTGTGCGCATACGCTCTCTCTCACAGAAACTGGTGTATGTCTAGGTTATGGGACTTTGTTAGAAAGTGAACTACCTGAGATGAAATTAGAGTGTACTATAAAAGGAAAGGTCTCACCCGAGTAATGAAGCTGAAGGGTTGTCATTCCACACGTGAAGTCTCTGGATACACTCTGAGGTGAAGCATGTTGAGATGGCAATCGTTGCTTTGGTTAGGTTGTGATCGGCGGATGCAATATTATTTGGTATGGATTGGGAGAAGCATACGGGAAAGTGAGCCCTATCCATGGGTGCCAGGACTGGGGGAAGTAGGGGCTCTATAGTGAAGATGTGAGGTTCCTGCTGTCTTAGGGTTCAAAAAGACAATCAATAGTTAATATTATCATCACATTATTTGTTAATTGGGTTAACTTTGAAAAGTCCCTTTGTTATGGTTTGCTGTACAGTACCCAGTATCTTGTATATAGCTGTGCTATTGGAAGCCTCCAATCTACTTGGTCTAGGCTTTTGAGAGAGTCCGCATATCAAATACGTAGCCTATCTATTAAAAAGATTCAGTTTGTCTCCTGAGAACCTTTGAGACATACAATTGATTTCCCCCTCTCATATTAATTAACTACTGATTTATATGTCTACATTTTGCTAGGAGTGTACATAAACACCATTCCCATCACCAAAGGACCGTGACCCATCCCTCCCGCCCATTCCCACCCCCCACTGGCCCAGAAAGCTACATGTCTACCCCTCACCACTGGGTTTTTTCTTTGGTGCCCTACTTACAATTTGATCAGGTCCTGCTTTTAGTTTCCCTTTCAGATCTTCTAAGTCAGCTTCTGTTGATGAGTGGGATCATCCCATACTCATCTTTAACTTTCTGACTCAGTTCACTTGACATAATTCCTTCTAGCTCTGTCCAAGATGGGTCAGAGAAGGTGGGTTCATTGTTCTTGATAGCTGCATAGTATTCCATTGTGTATATATACCACAGCTTTCTCAGCCATTCATCTGTTGTTGGGCACCTGGGTTGCTTCCAGGTTTTAGCTATTATGAATTGTGCTGCTATGAACATAGGAGTACACACCTCTTTTTGGTTGGGTGTTATGGAGTCCTTGGGGTATAACCCCAGGAGAGGAATTATTGGGTCATATGGAAGGTCCATGTCTAGCCTTCTGAGGGTTTTCCAGACTGCTCTCCACAGAGGCTGTACCAATTTACATTCCCACCAGCAATGTAAAAGGGTTCCTCTGTCCCCACATCCTCTCCAGCATTTGTTGCTGCTGTCCTTTTTGATGTATGCCATTCTTACAGGAGTGAGGTGGTATCTTAGTGTTGTCTTAATTTGCATTTCTCTGACAATCAGTGACCTAGAGCAGTTTTTCATATGTTTGTTAGCCTTTTGGATCTCCTCTGTGGTGAGTGTTTTGTTCATTTCCTCTGCCCATTTTTGGATGGGGTCATTTGCTTTTTTGCGGCTAAGTTTGCTGAGCTCTTTATATATTTTGGTGATTAGTTTCTTGTCTGATGTCTGGCATGTGAAGATCTTCTCCCATTCTGTGAGGGGTCTCTCTGTTTGTTTAATTGTTTCTTTGGATGTGCAGAAGCTTTTCAATTTGATGTAGTCCCATTGGTTTGTTTCTACTTTGGTCTTCCTTGCAATTGGGTTTGATTCATCAAAGATATCCTTGAGGTGTAGATGGGAAAGTGTTTTACCAATGTTTTCCTCTAAGTATTTGATTGTTTCTGGTCTGACATCTAGGTCTTTGATCCATTTGGAGTTGATTTTTGTTTCTGGTGAGATAAAGTGGTTCAATTTCATTCTTCTGCATGTTTCAACCCAGTTTTCCCAGCACCATTTATTGAAGAGAGCCTCCTTCTTCCATTTAATCCTTTGGGCCCCCTTATCAAAGATTAGATGCCCATAGGTGTTGGGATTTACTTCTGGGCTTTCAATTCTGTTCCACTGGTCTGTGTGCCTATTTTTGTTCCAGTACCATGCTGTTTTGATGATGATGGCTTTATAATATAGTTTAAGGTCTGGGAGTGTGATGCCTCCATTTCTGTTTCTTTTCCTCAAGATGGTTTTGGCAATTCTAGGTGTTTTCAGGTTCCAGATAAATGATTGTAGTGTTTGTTCTATTCTCTTAAAGAAGCTTGGTGGAACTTTGATGGGTATTGCATTAAATTTGTATATGGCTCTGGGGAGAATGTTCATTTTGATGATATTTATTCTTCCAATCCATGAGCATGGGATATCTTTCCATTTCTTGGTATCAGTTTCTATCTCCTTGAGTAGCGACTCATAGTTTTCAGCATACAAGTCTTTCACTTCTTTGGTCAACTTTATTCCTAGGTATTTGATTGATTTTGCTGAAACAGTGAATGGGAGTGATTTCTGGATGTCTTCTTCTTCAGATTTAGTGTTTGCATAAAGAAATGCCACTGATTTTTGTACATTGATTTTGTAGCCTGATACCTTGCTATATTGCCTAACAACTTCCAGTAATTTTCTACTGGATTCTTTAGGTCTTTCTATGTATACTATCATATCATCTGCAAATAGTGAGAGCTTGACTTCTTCCCTTCCAATCTGTATCCCTTTGATTTCTTTCTCTTGCCTGATTACTATGGCAAGAACTTCCAATACTATGTTGAAGAGTAACGGTGACAGTGGGCAGCCCTGTCTAGTCCCTGATCTGAGGGGGAATGCTTTCAGCTTCTCTCCATTGAGTATGATGTTGGCTGTAGGTTTGCTATATATAGACTCCACTATCTTGAGGAATTTCCCATCTATTCCCATTTTTTGTAGAGTTTTGAGCATGAATGGGTGTTGGATTTTGTCAAAGGCTTTCTCTGCATCTATTGAGATAATCATGTGGTTTTTGGCTTTGCTTTTATTGATGTGATGAATGACATTGATTGATTTACGGATGTTGAACCAGCCTTGCATTCCTGGGATGAATCCCACTTGGTCATGATGAACAATCTTTTTGATGTGTTGCTGTATCCGGTTGGCCAAGATCTTGTTTAATATTTTGGCATCTATGTTCATCAGAGATATTGGTCTGTAGTTTTCCTTTTTTGTTCTGTCCCTATCAGCTTTTGGTATCAGGGTGATGTTGGCTTCATAAAAGGTGGAAGGGAGTATTCCTGTTTCTTCAATCTTATGGAATAGCTTAAGAAGTATGGGTATTAACTGTTTCCTGAAAGTTTTGTAGAATTCGTTTGTGAAGCCATCTGGTCCAGGACTTTTGTTGTTGGGGAGATTCTTAATAACGGTTTCAATTTCTTTGTCTGTGATTGGTGCATTTAGATTTTGTAGTTCTTCTTGGTTCAGTTTTGGAAGTGCATAGGTTTCTAGGAATTGTTCCATTTCTTCCAGATTCTCTAGCTTGGTGGCATATAGTTCTTTATAGAAGTTTCGTAGAATTCTCTGGATTTCTGTGGTGTCAGTTGTGATATCTCCTGTATCGTTGACAATTCTATTAATTTGAGTCTTCTCTCTTTTTTGTTTGGTGAGTCTGGCTAGGGGTTTGTCAATTTTGTTTAATCTTTCAAAGAACCAACATTTGGCTTCATTGATCTTTTGTATGGTTCTTTTATTTTCGATGTTGTTTATTTCTGCTCTAACTTTAGTGATTTCTGTCCTTCTGGTTGCTTTAGGGTTCCTTTGTTCCTCTTCCTCTAAGTCCTTGAGGTGTGTAGTAAGTTCGTTCATTTGGGCTTCTTCTTGGTGTTTAATATGTGATTGTATAGCTATAAGTTTCCCTCTCAGTACTGCTTTAGCTGTGTCCCAAATATTTTGATAGGTTGTGTCTTCATTTTCATTAGTTTCCAGGAACATTTGAATTTCCTGTTTGAGTGAGTGTCTGACCCAGTGGTTCTTAAGGAGCATGTTGTTTAGTTTCCAAATTCTATGTCTTTTAATAATTTTCTGTTTGTTGTTAAAAGTTAGTTTTACTCCACTGTGGTCTGAGAAGATACTTGGGATGATTTCAATGCTCTTGAATTTATTGATGCTGTCTTTGTGACCTAACATGTGGTCTATCCTTGAGTATGTGTTGTGTGGATTTGAAAAGAAGGTGTATTCCAGTTTTTTGGGGTGGAGGAGTCTGAAAATGTCCAAGAGGTCTAGTCTGTCAATCTCTTCATTCAATTATCTTATATCTTTATTGGTTCTCTTCTTTGTTGATCTATCTAAGTGTGAGAGTGGGATATTGAAGTCTCCCACTATTATTGTATTACTATTGATGTATTTTTGAAATTCTTTCAATAGGTGTTTAATGTATTTAGATGGTCCCTCATTGGGTGCATAGATGTTAATAATTGTTAAGTCTTCTTGGCTGATTGATCCTCTTATCATTATGTAGTGTCCTTGCCTATCTTTTATTACTTTATTTAATTTAAAATCTATCGTGTCTGAGATGAGAATGGCTGTTCCTGCCCTTTTTTGTGGACCGTTAGCCTGTATGATAGTTTTCCATCCTTTCACTTTAAGTCTGTGTTTATCTTGTTGTGACAGATGGGATTCTTGCAAGCAGCATATGGTTGGGTTATGTTTTCTGATCCATCCCCCCACCCTGTGCCTTTTGATGGGTGAGTTTAAGCCATTGACATTTATTGATATTATGGATTTCATGTATTGTAGTGCCATTGTTCTAAAAAACAATTTGTTTGCTCTGATATATTACAAGTATTATAGTGATGTTCTTGTTTATAAGAGGTCTTTTAATACCTCTTTCAGGGCCGGCTTGGTGATAGTTGCCTCCTTTAACTGTTGTTTGTCTAAGAAGGTTTTGATCCCTCCATCTAGCTTGAATGAAAGTCTAGCAGGATATATAATCCTTGGTTGAAACCCTTTTTCATTCAGGGCTCGATAGATATCTTGCCACTCCCTTCTGGCTTTTAGAGTTTGAGTTGAAAAATCTGCAGAAAGTCTTATGGGTTTTCCCCTGTATGTGACTTTTTGTTTCTCTCTTGCAGCCTTTAGGATCCTTTCTTTATCCTTACTTCTTCTCATTGTGACTATGATGTGTCTTGGTGTTTTCAGGTCTGGGTTGATTCTGTTTGGTACTCTCTGGGCCTCTTGCACCTTGATATCCTTTCTGTTATTCAGGTCTGGGAAATTTTCTTGTATTATTTCCTCTAGGATGTTTGCTTCCCCTTCCTCTCTTTCTTCCTCTGGCAGGCCAATTATACGAATGTTACTTCTTTTGAGATCATCCCATATGTCTCTGTTGTTGTTTTCAGTGTCTCTCAATCTCTTTTTAAGCTCTTTCACCTCTTTCTTAGTTTTCTCTAACTCATCCTCTGTCTGACTAATTCTGTTTTCTGCTTCTGTTAGTCTGCTTTCCCTTGCCTCAGATTCTTTCTTCATTACAGCTATTTCAGCTTTCAGTTCTCTAATTGTCTCAAGATAATCAGTATTTTCCTTGGGGGTCTCAACTGTTGTTTCCCTAATACTGCCATTTCTTTCCTCCAATGTTGTTTTCATTTCTGTGATTAATAAGTTTATTATTGCTTGCATACTTTTCTTATCTATGGTTACTTCTGACTGATTTGTGGTTTCTTCTGGGCTCTTGTCTTCATTCATTGGGGTAGCAGTTTTATTTGTTTTTAATCTACCCATTTTTTTTTAATTTATGTGTTTCTCTCTTTTTTTTTTTTTTTTAATGTTCTGTTGTTCCTCAGTTGTTGTGTTTTGAGCACAAGTAACACTGTACTAAATACCTTTATGACAATTGCACTCACCAACCTCCGGAATAACCGTAGCAACTGAAGTAAGTATTGAAGGAGTTTAATCGTTACCAGTTAGCCAAACAATTTCTCCAGTCCGTGAAAAAATAGTAACCAAATCCCAGTGAAGAAAGAGAAAAGGAAGAGAGGATAGCAAGAATAGACAGTTATGCAAATTTACTATCCAGTGTATATTCTAAGGGTAACAAGAGTGTAAAGGGAACTAGAGCAGAGATACACACATAGAGAGTCCACTCTGGGTCAGATTTCTTCCCCAAAGTAATTCACAAATTCAGAAAGGCAAAGAAGAAAGAAGTGTATGACAAGATTAAAAAAAAAAAAAAAAAAAGAGAGAGAGATTGAGAGAGATAAGAGAGAGAAAAGGGAGAAGATAGGAAGAAGAGTTGTAATTAAAGAGCAGTGCGAGGAACTTCCCAAATGTGTATCAGTGAATTAACAAAAAAAAAAAAAAAAAAAAAAACCCTGTTTGGTGGTATGGGGTATCCTGCTAGTAGCTGGTCCCAGGCACTGCTTATGGGGGGAGGGGGGGCGGCGGGAAGGATGTATGCTTGAAAATTAAAAGGAAGAAAAAAGAATTTTTTCCCCCTACTCTAATTCTTAACCCAAATTAAGTTATAGAAACATCCTTGGTATGACCGTTATGGCCCCTTATTGGATGGCCTGCTAAAGGCAGAAAATCCTATTGTTTACACGAGATGTGTCCGGAGCTCAAAGGCTGGCCGCTTCTGCTTCTCCGGGCGCCATTTTCCGGGAAACCCCGCCCTCCAGACTTTTTTAAAGGATTTCTCAAAAATGAAAACTAGCTCCAAGTCCTTTGATCCAATGAGAGCTATACTCAAGAAGTCTTTGGATCCACCCTCAGGGTCGCGGTGGACCCTGGCAACTCCCAAGAGGCAGCCCCCGAGCTAAAGTGCTCTCTCCGGGTCCTCTGCCCGCCGCGCTCTGCAACCGGCGGAGGAGCCGCCTTCCCGGGCGGGCGGAGGACAATGCCCGGCGCACTCGCCTTGCCTGGCGCCGCCTGGGAATTCTGGCGCCCCGCTAGTCCGTGTCACCTTTGCTCTAATTGTTAACCCAAATTAAACTGTAATCACTTCTTTGGTGCCCCCCCCCCTTATTGACTGGCCTGCTAAAGGCAGAAAATCCTACCTTTGCCGACGATGCTATCAGAGCACTCGCTGTTAGCGACTTCTCAGGCCGTCGCCATATTACCTCCCTCCCCCACATTTTCATTTTAAACTTACAACTTCGTAAAAGCAGGTGTTGCCTAATTCACCTATGAGGTAATCTGAGCAGCTAACCCTAGGTGAAATCTGATGAAGGAATTGTTATATATATATATATTTTTGGGGGGTGGGGGAGCACGTGATGGTACATTCAGTTAAGCACAAATATCACCTTGCACAGAGACCCGGGTTCAAGTCCCCTTTCCCTACCTGCCTTTCTCTCTTCCTATTAGGAGCAGTAGATTCGTACTGCGGGCACCGCAGGAAGCCCCAGTGATAACCCTGGAAGCAGAATAAATAAATAAATAAATAAATAAATAAATAAATAGAAAACTATTTTTACATTTCAAACTAGACATCATTTTATTCATTAGTGAGTAAGACATATTAAAAGTCTATGTTGACATATTATTTAGATATTGGGGTGCATTGGATCGACCTTCTCGTGGTGCATCCCGTGAGTACCCATTCATTGGGGAAACTGACGATCCTTCCTAGCCGACTGAATCCACATGGATCCCAGTCACTTTCAAAGCCATTTAACTGGCTACGGAAGAAAGGCAAACGCTAGAAGAAGAATTTAGATATTTATTTTATTTTTATATTTATTTATTTACTTTCCCTTTTGTTGCCCTTGTTGTTTTTCTTTTTTTTATTGTTGTTATAGTTATTGTTGTTGTTGTTGATGATGATGTCATTGTTGTTAGATAGGACAGAGAGAAATGGAGAGAGAGAAAGACAGACACCTGCAGACCTGCTTCACTGCCTGTGAAGTGACTCCTCTGCAGGTGGGGAGCCGGGGGCTCGAACCAGGATCCTTACGTCGGTCCTTGAGCTTTGCACCACGTGCGCTTAACCCGCTGCGCTACCGCCCGACTCCCCTAAAGTGTTTTCTGGAATTTAGTTTGTATAAATAAAGATATCTAATAGAGGACGTCAGGCGGTAGCGCAGCGGGTTAAGCGCACGTGGCGCAAAGCGCAAGGACCCATGTAAGGATCTTGGTTCGATTCCCCATGGGGACAACTGCACCAGGAGTCTCTTCACAGGCATTGAAGTAGGTCTACAGGTGTCTTTCTCTCCCCCCTCTGTCTTCCCTTTCTCTCTCTATTTCTCTCTGTCCTAACAACGACGACATCAATAACTACAACAATAAAATAAAACAAGGGCAATGAAAAGGAAAATAAATAAATAAATATTTTTTTAAAAAGAAAGAAAACACTTCAGTTTGTGAATTTGCCATGCCAAAAAGGCTTATTTGAAACTGGATAAAGACAAGTCACATCCTCACTTGTATTTCTGAATAGTGAATTCTGAACTCTAAAGGACAGATATAAACCAGAGTGTATACTATGTATGACATATGATGTTAATAGTGTTTTGAAATCGCAAACTTTTCTGTAGTCATATGAGTCCTCATGCCGTTTCTAGCTAAGTGCGGAAAGCCAGTTACCTCTTAAAAAGTTATCTTGACTTGTGACATTTGAATAAAATGGCCTAAGCCATTTATCCTAGATCTTTGGGAACATTCCCATCAAATATATGATTTCTAGAGATTTTAAATATATAATTTCTAGAGATTTACAATCATTCAGTCCCCTGGATCCACACTGTAATTTCTGGCCCACTCCATTTGAATTCCTTTTCGTCTATCAGGCTGTTCTCGCTTCTTTGCAGGAATGTAACCATGATACACCATCTTTGCTCTGATTCTAACCAAGCACTTGCCTCCTTTTTCAATCTTTCAACTCTCCTCTCTGGGAATTACCCTTTTTAATTGAACAGAGCTGTACCTTTCCTACTGTGGAGGACTATAGTAGACTTACTGTTTAGTTCTGTTAAACTAAGGTTCTTCAGAATTATTGTTTCTCAGAGGAAAAAAAAAAAGTTGATCTTTCTCTCTCTCTGCTTTTTTTTTTTTTCTCTAATTTCTCCACTAGTAAGTAGAAATGATGCAGGAAAGAATTATGAGACAGAGTGACCTTCATCAGCTTTGGTTTTAAATGGTCTTTTTTTGTTCAGGACTTCACATTGATCTTCAGAAGTTTCACTACCATACCACAGAGGTCAGCTTTCGGAATAAATAGCAAGTTATTATTTCTTTTGAAGTCATAGTAACCTTTCAGTCAACAAAATCAATTTTTTTTTTTTTTTGCTGTACAGGATCAGTGATCATACATACCCACACAGAAATGGACGATACTTGGTAGTTTCTACATAGGAATAATAATAATAAAAAAAACAAGAACAAATATATCTATATTTTCAGTAGAGGTGGATCATAAGTTGAACTTTCTAAAAAAAATCTGAGCTTTGAAGAAAAAGAAATTCCAAGTTTGGAAGGTGATTAACAAGTTGTTGAGGTGGTTTATTTCTTTCTTTTTTTTTTTTTTTAATAAAAAATGTCTTTATTGAACTAGGAATAACTCTTAACAATAGGCCACGTGTATTACAATTGTAGATAATAAGCTTGTACCACCAGCTCCACATGGGAGCACCATGTCACCAATACCAGTGAGAACTCCTCAAAGTGGAACAGTGGCTTTTCTTCCCCTCTTTCTCTTTCTATCTCCATTTGAAAATATTTTCAACTTTGGGATCTGATGGAGGATGATTTAAAAAGCAAAGGACTTTCATGGTGTAGTTGAGAAATTGTACTCATGTGTCAACAACTGCACTAAGAACTATTAATCCTTCTAATAGAAAAAAATGGAAAAATAATTTCTTTTTAAAAATATTTTCTTTTTTAAAATTTTATTAGTGATTTAATGTTGATAAACAAAATCATTAGATAACAGGGGTATAACTCCAGAGCTTTCTCACCAACAGTTTTGTGTTCTTATTCCCTACATTGAAATTGCATTAGTTTTCTCAAGATCACAGATACGGGTTGACTATTATTTCTATATCTATCTATCATCTATCTATCTATCTATCTATCTATCTATCTATCTATCTATCTATCTATCATCTACATTGGCCCACTTTTCTTAAGCTCTTGACTTCTCTTCCTTTCTAAGTCACACCTATTACTTCTGAGTGTCTTCCTTTTTCCACCCCTACTCCCCTCCATCTTGTCTTTCCAGGTCCTGATGGATTTGGAGTTCAGAGCCCTTTGGTCATCTTCCCCTAACATTTACACCTCTGAGCATATGGATCAAGATTCTTTATAGGGGTGCAGAAGTTGGAAAAGTCTGGCTTCCGTAATTGTTTTTCCACTGAACATGTGCATTGGCAGGTTGATCCATACCCCCAGCCTGTTTCTATTTTTTTCCTAGTGCTATAGGGCTCAGGAGTTGTGAGTTTTCAGGACACATTGGTGAAGTTGTCTGCCTAGGGAGTTCAGAATGAAATCATAGTAGCATCTGAACTTGGTTGCTAAAAGATGGAAAGATAAAAAGCAGGGCAAAGTATTTTATAAACAGGAGCCAAAGAGTTATTAGAGTATAGCAGATGAGAATAGGGGTTTAAGGTGAAATGCAACTAGGAAGTCTATTTTAGATATGTTTCCAGAGGCCCATGACTTTGGTAATTTTTGCTGGAGCTAATTTTTTGGATATATTTTATATATATTAAATTTCATTATCTTTATTAATTGTATCTGTACAGCTAGAAATGGAGAGGGAAGGGGGTGATAGAGAAAGAGAGAGACAGAGAGACACCTGCAGCCCTGTTTCATCACTCATGAAACTTTCCCTCTGCAGGTGGGGACCGGGGCCTTGAACTTGGGTCCTTGTGCACTGTAACATGTGTGCTCAACCAGGTGTGCCAACACCTGGTCCCTTGAAGCTAAATTTTTATAGAATTAAAAGATTGAAAAACTAAAGTAACTAGTCAACAATTTGTTTGGCTTTATATGTTCAATCTTCTTTCAGCCACTAGGTTCCATGATGCTAACCAGACTTCCGCAGGCAGACAACCCCACCAATGTGTCCTGGAGCTCCTCTTCCCCAGAGACCCACCCCACTAGGGAAAGAGAGAGACAGGCTGGGAGTATAGATCGACCTGTCAACGCCCATGTTCAGCGGGGAAGCAATTACAGAAGCCAGACCTTCCACCTTCTGCATCCCACAATGACCCTGGGTCCATGCTCCCAGAGGGATAAAGAATAGGAAAGCTATCAGGGGAGGGGATGGGATACGGAGTTCTGGTGGTGGGAATTGTGTGGACTTGTAGCCCTCTTATCCTATGGTTTTTGTCAGTGTTTCCTTTTCATTAATAAAAATTAAAAAAAGAAAAGAAAAACCAAAGTAACTCCAGTCAAAACACAACATGCTTAATTTTTTTGTTGTTGCATTTTGGAAAACACAAATAAATAAGGGAGGACTATATCAAACATAGGTTTCTGTACAACAGAATAAACAATCAACAAAATAAAAAAGCAAACTACCAACTAGAGGATAATATTTGCAAATTATATATACAATAAAGGCTTAATTTTCAAAATATACAAATAACCAGCACAATTCAATAGCCAAGTAAGCAAATAGTGTATTGAAGCTCACAAGTCTGCAAACACAAAGGGTAGTCACACTGTAAGACTTCTTTTAGAACTATGCTGGTTACCACTATGGGTGGGAGCCACAGAACTTTGGTGGGGAAAGTGTTCTATAACTAACTCTCCCTTTGTAGTTTTATACATTTGTAGACCTCTAAATCACTATTAGAAATGCTTATGAGGGAGTCGGGTGGTAGCACAGCAGGTTAAAACTCAAGGACCAGCCTAAGGATCCTAGTTTGAGTCCCCGGCTCCCCACCTGCAGGAGAGTCCCTTCACAGGTGGTGAAGCAGGTTTGCAGGTATCTATCTTTCTCTCACATCTCTGTTTGCCCCTCCTCTCTCCATTTCTCTCTGTCCTATCCAACAACAACGACAACAATGGCAACAACAATAATAACTACAACAATAAAACAGCAAGGGCAACAAAAGGGAGTAAATAAATAAATATTAAGAAAAGAAAGAAATACTTATGAAATGAAAAAAGATGGAGACACCATCTGAATAGAAAATTTTCCAGAGAGGACATAAAGGTTGTTAATAGGTACAGAAGAATATGCTCAATGCCATTAATCATCAAGGAAATTCAAATCAAAACCACAGTGAGATATCATCTCACACCTGTTCCAAAAGCTAGTAATCAAAAAGACATGAACTAACACATCTTGGCAAGGACGTGGAGAAGAGAAGACCCTAGTGCCCTGTGGTGCTAGTGTGTATTAGTTCAGCTCCTATGGGAACAAATTATTAAAAAAAAATCTTCCTGATGAGCCAACATTTCAATTTCTGCTTAGTTATTAAAAGAAACAAGATGCTAATTCAAAAGAAATATGGCATTATCTATAATAGATCTGGAAACAACCTCAGTGTTCATACAGGGCTGAATAGATAAAGACACTATGATGTCAATGCTATTCAGCCATGAAAAGAATGATATCTTGCTACTGAAGGTGGCATGGATGGAACTTGAGGACATTATGCTAGGCAAAATAAGTTAACACAGAGAGAGACACATTACATTTTTTTTGCATATAGAATCTGAAACAAAACTAAACTCAAACTTCCAAATCCTAGTTTGTAGACACAAAGAAGAAGAGGAGTATGTGGTTTCCAGAGATGGAGTTAATGAGGAAGAAAGTTAGAAGTGGTGAAAAGTTTTGGTCAAATGGTACAAATTCAGACTATGCGATAAATACATTTTAGGGATGTAATATAATCATGGTGATGATAGCTAATAATACTTTATATTTGAAAGTTGTTTAGGCAGTATCTATGAATAGTCCTCATTATTAAAAAAATATTGAGGATAAGAAGACAAGCTAATGGCTACTTCACCTGTGAAATATCCCATTTGGACAGTGTACTACTACTTTGCTATGTAAGTAGCCCAGGTTTGAGCCCAGCACCTATACAGTGAAGGAAGATTTGGCTTTAAAATGTATTTATGGGCTGGAAAATCTGTTTACTTGGATAGTGTGCTGCTTTTTCATACTTGGATAGTGTGCTGCTTTGGAAGATTCAGTTTGAGGCTGGGTCCCACTACATTGCTGGAAGTTTCAGTGTTGTGGTCTCTTTCACTCTCTCCCTCTTTCTGCCTTTCTATCTAAAAACAAAAAGAAAAAAAATCATGCCTGAGACTCCAAGGTCCCAGCTCAATACCTAGTACCACCATAAGGAGGAGTCAGAGGAGCAGCACTTGAAAAAAAATAAATACATGTCTATGTCCATGTCTGTGTTTATTTCTATACACATGTATATACACATACACATGTACACACACACACACACACACACATACACACACACACATATATATATATATATATATATGCATGTGTTTGTGGTAACAGGTATATTGTGTTGATCACAAGTATTAAATCATAATGTTAGGCATTGGAAACTAATATCATTTTCCAATTACAATAAAAATTAAAATACAGTGGTATTTCTCTATTTTGAGAATTTACTTCTCTAAATCCTGGTTTAAAGTTCCATAAGTAGACATCACAGAAATCCAATGCATCATGCAAGATTTTTATAAGTAGCTATATGCCACCAAAGTAGAGAACCTGGAAGAAATGGGTAAGTTTCTTGAAGTATACAATCTTCCAAGACTGAGCTAGGAAGACCTAGAAAACATAAATTGAGCAACCACAATCAAAGAGATTGAAGTTATCATCAAAAGCCTTCCCAACAAAAGTCAAGTCCTGGATGGCTAAACAAAAGATTCTGCAAAGTCTTCACAAGAGAGCTAAGACCTCTACTTTATGGAATAGGGACACTTCCTCCTGTATTCTATGAAGCCAACATCATGCTGATACCAAAAGCAGACACAGATGTGGCAATAACAATAAGAACAACAAAACAAAAAAAGAACACTGCACACCAATATCCCAGGTAAACATAGATGCTAATATCTTAAAATCTCAGCAACCTGACTATAACAGTACACCAAAAAAGTCATCATACACTATGACCAAGTTAGGTTTATTCTAGGGGTGTACATCTAGTACAATAAATGTGAATCAATAAATGTACTTTGCCATATTAGCTAGCAAAAGTACATTTGAAAACTACATGATTATCTCAATAGATCCAGAGAAAGCCTTTGACAAGATCCAACGTCCCTTTATGATAAAAACATTAAAAAAATAATGAAGATAGGTGGAATATTCCCCAAATTAATCACCACTATATACAACAATCCTACAGTCTTACATCATATTCAATGGAGAGATATTCAAACTTTCCCTCTATGTTCATGTGTAAGACAGTGTTGCCCATAATTATCCAACGTAGTCTTGGAAATCCTGGTGATAGCAATCAGACTATGACTAAAGGGTAAGAAAACTGGATTAGAAGAAGCCAGATTGTTACTATTCCAAGACAATATGATAGTATACATAGAAAAATCCAAAAGAATACAATAGGGAATTTTTGGGAACTACAAAAAAAAAATACAATAAGGTATCAAACAGCAAAATCAACATACAAACATCAGTGGCCTTTCTTTATACAAACATCAAACTAGAAGAAAAACTTTTAAAATATTATGTTGATGAAAAATACATAAAACTATTATCAGTGATTGTGCAAAGTCACCGACAATTTAGTGTTAATAAATATCCACTATGGTTATTGATAGGGTTAAGTATTGGCACTATGAATTCACCACTCCTGGTGGCCATATTTGTTTTTACTTTTTAAAATTTTTATTTTAATAATTTTTATTATTTTTAATTTTTATTAGTGATTTAATAATGATCATGAAGATTGTAGGATAAGAAAGGCACAATTCCCAACGCAAGAGTTCTGTATCTCATCACCTTCATTGGGAGTTTTCTTATTCTTAATCCCTCTGGGAGTATGGACCAGAAATCTTTATGGGAGTGCAGAAGGAAGAAGGTCTGGCTTCTGTAATTGCTTCTCTGCTGGACATGGACATTGGCAGGTCAATCCATATCTCCAGCCTACTTCTATCTTTCCCTAGCTGGGTAGAGCTCTGGAGAGGTGAGATCTGAAGACACACTGGTGAGTTGGTCTGCCCAGAGAAGTCATGATGGCATCACAGCAGGGTCTGCAACTTGGTATTTGAAAAGCAGTAAGAGAAAGCAAGACAAATTGTTTAATAAAGTTGAGCCCAAAGGTAGAAACAAAGCGATAAAATTAGAGGTCTCTGTATTGGAAGAAGTTAGGAAGTCTATTTTCCGTATGTTCTAAAGGACACAAGATTTTATGAGATAGGACAGAGAAAATGAGAAGGAAATAGAAAAGGAGATAGAGAGACAGACACCTCTAGACTTGCTTTACAACTTATGAAACATCACCCCTGCAAGTGGGGAGCAGGGGTTGAACCTGGGTCCTCAGGGATGATAAAGTCTGCACTCAACCAGGTGCACCAGTGTATGACCCCATATCAAGACAACTTAATATTATCTCTTGTAGTTCTGTAATCTCACTGTTGGTGGCAACTAATCAGAATGCTTTAGAATCAGTGGACAAGTTCATACTTTAAACGTTTTGTGGGGATATGGCAGGTCAAGCAGGGCTGACACCCTAGTCATCTCTCTGAGACCTGTAAGAGTTCATGCCAAAAATCCTCCCTGCCCCTCCCCCTTGTCCTCAGCCTGCCTTGATTGCCAGCATTCTGCACCTGGCCCAAGGGCAGGAGCTGTTTACCAAAAGTGCTGCGCAGATTATAGTTCAATTTCCCGCAGGCACAAGGGTGTTGCCACAAAGAGCTTAACCATTGAGATTTCACCAGCCTTTGCCCCAGCCCATTCCTGAGAAGAACACAACTTCCCTGTCCCCAGCTTGTTTCTGCTTCATGATGTTGACCTTCACAATGATTGATCTGACCATACTTCCTTTTTTCTGCCTGCTTGTTTGAGTATAAGAATACCTTTGTGAAACCCAATAAATACACTATCCCCTGCCATAGTGTCCACTCTGCATTCTCACCTCCACTGTGGCCTGTTTTCCTCCTCCCCTCGGACACCTCTCTGGTGGCCAACAGACTGGTGAGCGTGGGGTGGTCAAGGCAGGCCATTCAGAGCTTGCCTCGAAACTTTTCAGTGTGAATTTCATTCATTTGATCATTCACTTATGATATTGTGAATATGCTCTTAGACTGATCACTGGCTCTCTCTCCATTTTCTGGAGTTTATCTCTATATGTAGAAATGAAGAAAGTAGTTCTAAAACTAGATGCCTTGACTATATCTCCATTTATTAGGTTAACAGTTTTCTTATTAGTAATTTTCATTCTCCTGTTTCTTTAAACTTTATTTTCTAATGATTTATTTATTTAACCAGAGATAAACCAGAACCTCATTCCAAACACTGACAGTGCCAGGGATCCAGTTTGGAACTTCCTGCATACAAATCCCTGAAGTCTTGCACTCTACCACTGAAACACTTTTCTGACTGTGCTCTGCTTCATATATATATATATAATGCTAAAATTACTTTCTTGTTTTCATATGCTCCTGTTCTTTTCTTTAGAGACATTCTTTTTGTTCTTGGGGCAGCTTCTAGTCTTTGGAAACTCTAGATTCTTCCTATTTGTGAATGTGTCCCATCTTCTCCTCCTGCTTCATTCTTTCTCTTTTGCTTGCCTACACAGTTGCTTTTCTATCTGATGTCTTCAACTTCTAGTCACCAGGATTCTTTCTTACTGGGGGGGTCCTTTTAAATCATTTTTATCCAGTTCCTCTCTCTCTTTCTCTCTCTCCCTCTCTCTCTTTTTTGGGTTCTCCTTCTCCTCCTGCTCCTGTTCCTTCTCCTTTTCTCCTCCTCCTCCTCCTCCTCCTCCTCCTCTTCCTCTTCCTCCTCCTCCTCCTCCTTCTTTATTTAGTAGACCAGAACACTGCTCAGTTCTGGCTTATGATGGTGTTGAAGATTGAATCCAAGACCTCAGAGACTCAGGCTTGAAACGTTTTTGCAGAACTATTATGCTGTCTCTCCAGCTCTCTTTTGAGCTCTTACCTCTTCTCCTCTATCCCTAGCCACCCACTTTCTTTCCCTTTCCACCCGATTGGCTGCTCTCCTCTCAGCAAGTGTCCTTGTAGATGGCTTGATAGAAGCAGGGGCAGCTACCATCTAGCCACCTAGCTAGAACCAAGGTAGGAGATACAGCCATAGCTAGAGAAGGAAAGATGACATTTGACTTCATAGGTGACCACTTGTCATTTCTCCTGTCCTTTGGAGAGGTCTCATGGGTAGCTTTTAAGATTTTTCTCAGTTCTTTTTTGACATTGCTCTGACTTCTTTTTGAAAATGCCATTGTCTGTGGGAATGATTTTGACTAAAATCATAGGACCCCTTATGCCAAATATAAAGAATAAGTGTACGTCAAATCCTTTCTTGTTCTCTCAGTATTCTTTTGCACACAGTCCTCCAATCTTGTTAAAAATCATCATAAATGCTGAATCTCAAGACAAAGTTTGTGCGCATTTACCTCTGACTGAGAATCAGTGTCTGAATCAAGAGTAGATTTAGCAATGCTTCAGTGTCAACGTGTAAGGCCATAGGGACAGGTATGTCAAAAGAAAGGATACCCAGTATTGGAAAGCAATTGCTGATTGTCCCCCCCCCCCCAGATGTCCTCCTCTTTGAAAATTAGCTTGTGGTCCATTGAATGTTCTCACAAGTTTTTTTTTTTTTAGGGAGGCTGAAGTCAACAACATCTATGTCTTAGGACAGTGTCAAGCGTGTAGTAGATGCTTAATAAAACTAACTGTTAGTGCTTACTAAGGAGTTCTGACTCTTTGTAGAAAGAAAACATAGCATGGAAATGTGAAGTGTGATCATTTCCTACAGAAGAGATCTCAGGGATTATAGTTCTCTACCTGTGCTGAAATGATATTGAAGGTTATGATTCAGGTATGAGTTTTATTATTGCAGATGAGATTTCTGAATTCATAGTAGCCATCTTTATGATACCTTTTCCTGGGATCAGAACAGCGGATGTGTTTTGTTTCAGTAGGACAATCGGAATTTCTGAGGCCTTCCAAACCAATAAAATTTTATTTATTAAACTTCAGAAGTGAATCACACTCAGTTACTATATTTAATTAGACAAAATAATTTAGAGATACTTAAAGGATTCACAGCTTAGAGATTGGGTAGCAGTACAGTTAGTTGAGCTGGTTAAGTGCACACACTGGAGTACTCAGGGACCTTGATTCAAGCCCCTAGGCCCACTGGCAGGAAGGAAACTTAACAAGTGGTAAAGTGTTGTTGTAGATGTCTTCATCTCTCTTTCTCTATGTCCCCTTTCCTTAACAATCTCTCTGTTTCTATTGCAATAAATCCATAAAGTAAAGAAAGAAAGATTTACAGCTTATGCTTTTACTATTTTCCCTTTTTATTTTTTATAAAAAGACCTTCCACCTTCTGCACCCCATAATGACCCTGGGCCCATACTCCCAGAGGAATAAAGAATAGGAAAGCTATCAAGGGAGGGGATGGGATACGGAGTTCTGGTGGTGGGAATTGTGTGGAGTTGTACTTTCTTATCCTATGGTTTTTGTCAGTGTTTCATTTTTATAAATAAAAATTTAAAAATATATATATTGGCTTTGGATAGGGAGATAGCTTAATAGTTATGCAGAGTGACTCTCATGCCTAAGGCTTCAAAGTCCCAGGTCCAATCCTCAACACCACCATAAACTAGAGTTGAGCAGTGCTCTGCGAAGAATAAAATAAAACATTAAAAAATAAGATTGTTTTACTTGTTGATTTATTTGTTTCTGGTGTTTCACTACTCTGGACTGATCTTACTGTATAGTAAGACAGAGGAAGGGAAAGACGATATAGTACCAAAACTTCCTCCAACAGGGCAAGGGCCAGGGAAAGACCTACGCTAAGCATGATGGAGAAGCAAAGCTACCGTCCAGGTGAACTTGTTTTCTGGCCTTAAAATTATTCATTTATAAACACTCCTAGTAAAATGTAGTCATATAAATCACTAGTTAATTAATATGAGAGGGGGAAAATTAATTGTATGTCTCGAAGTTTTTCAAAACACAAACTGAATCTTTTCAATATATAGGCTGTGTAATTGATATGCAGACTCTCTCAAAAGCCTAGAACAAGTAGATCAGAAGCAACCAATAGCACAGCTATATACCAGATACTGGGTACTGTACAGCAAACCCTAACAAAAGGACTTTTCAAAGTTAACCCAATTACCAAATAATGTGATGATAACATTAACTATCGATTGTCTTTTTGAACCCTAAGACAGCAGGAACTTCACATCTCCACTATAGAGCCTCTACTTCCCCCAGTCCTGGAACCCTTGGATAGGGCCCACTTTCCTGTATGCCTCTCCCAATCCATATCAAATAATATTGTATCCACCGATCACAACCTAACCAACACAACAATTGCCACCTCAACATGCTTCACTTCAGACTGTGCCCAGAGACTTCACATGTGGAATGACAACCCTTCAGCTTCATTACTCGGGTGAGACCTTTCCTTTTATAGTACACTCTAATTCCATCTCAGGTGGTTCACTTTCTAACAAAGTCCCAAAACCTAGATATACACCAGTTTCTGTGAGAGAGCATATGTTCACACGTATCCATAAACTACTGCAAAATATATGCCTGAAAGCAGAAGTACACTGGAGTTTGCAGTGAGTACCCCCCTAACACTTCCTCTCCACTATTCCAAGCTTTGGGTCCATGATTGCTCAACGTTTTGTTTGTATGTTAACTCTCTTTTCAGTCACCAGGTTCCAGATGTCATCAGGATGCCGGCCAGGCTTCCCTGGACTGAAGACCCCACCAATGTGTCCTGGAGCTCAGCTTCCCCAGAGAACCACCTTACTAGGGAAAGAGAGAGGCAGACTGGGAGTATAGATCGACCAGTCAACGCCCATGTTCAGCGGGGAAGCAATTACAGAAGCCAGACCTTCCACCTTCTGCATCCCACAATGACCCTGGGTCCATGCTCCCAGAGGGATAGAGAATGGGAAAGCTATCAGGGGAGGGGGTGGGATATGGAGAATGGGTGGTGGGAATTGTATGGAGTTGTACCCCTCCTACCCTATGGTTTTGTTAATTAATCCTTTCTTAAATAAAAAATAAAAATAAAAAAATAAAATAAAATAAAATAAATTATTCATTTATTTATTTAGAGAGAAACCAGTGTGCTGCTCAACTGTTATACATGTAGTGCCAGGGATCACAGCTGGGACCTCAAATATGTGTGACCTGTGGTATGATCACTGTGATATCTCCCCATCTCATGCCTCCTATTATTTCTTGGATGGTGTTATGATCTTTACATTACATTGAGCAGAGGTGTGTGTGTGTGTGTGTGTGTGTGTGTGTGTATGTGTGTGTGTGTGTGTATTTGTGTCTAAACTGAAAATTAGGCAATCAGATGGCTCAATGAGTACAGTGTATTCCTAGCATGTGTGAGGACCTGGGTTTGATACTTGAATAACATGAGGTAGGGCTCTGGTTTCTCTATTTTATTCTCTCTCTCTTACAAATACACAAATACATCTTCAAAGAATTAAAAAAATTATAAGAGAATGTTTCAGCTAATCAGATTTGATTCAGCGATGTGCATGTTCTTAACCAAATCACTTTACTGAGGAAATGTTGATTTGTAAGAGTATTCCTGTCACTGGGGTATAGTTTCACACTCCTCCCAAATAAGTGTTAGCAAACCTCACTCACTTCCAAGTTGTTGTCCCCCTCTACCCTTGGCAATTGGCTTTCAGATTCCCTCCCACTTTAAATTGCCTCTGCCTTTTGTGTTCTTAGAGCTGTTACAATGGACCATGGCTAGTTAAAGTTTTAAGCTGAATTTTCATATTTTTGTATGTTAAGTCCCACTTGTAAGTGAGGTCATCTGCCATTTGTCTTTCCTCAAAGATGTGTTTTCAGGTTCTTTGAACAAGATGTTAGTCAGCGTTTTTACTAAGCATTACACTTCTTTGGATTAAAAAAATAAATGCTTACAACTTGGCAAATGTTTTCTTTTCTGCTTTGTGTGTAAGTTAAAGCATAGTCTTATTGTTATAGTTAAAATGTGGTGCAAATCATATCCACATGATTTATTCATACTGAAAATAAATGTATCACTTTCCCTTTTTTCTATAGTCAAAACAGGGGTACATTGTCATAAAACAAATAAAACAACCTTATATTAAATATTAAACCAACATTTTTACTTTCTTAATGCAGCAAGAGCTTCTATAGACTCAGCACTCTCACTAGTAAAACATTGATTTTAGAAATCTATGTTCTCAAGATAATGGGTAGAGTTAAGACTTATAGTGGAAGGACCTGACACGTTCTATTTATTTTTATTAAAAATGAATGTTATTTATTACTCCAATCCTTAAGGCCTTCTTTCAGGTTAGAGCTATAAATTGAGTAAATAAAAACCCAGGTAGCCCAGACTCTCAAAGATTTTGCAGTTCATTTTTCATCTTGTTCAGGGTTGCAGAACAGAACAAAAATGAAGCCTAGGAAGTAGGCTACACAGACAGCAGCTCTAGAAGAATCAGTTAGAGCAACAAAAGATAAGCAACTTTTAGAAATGGATTTGCCTAGAAGCTTAGACTCACCTTAAAGCTTAGACCCTTGATAAGAAATCTGTGTATATTTTAAAGCTGTACTTAAACAGAGGAGAAAAAACAATGCTCATCACATTTAAAAACACCTATAACCATATGCTTTTTAATTTGTATTTTAAATCTGTATATAGTTGGCCAAAACATGATATACCTGCTATGAATAAATCATGGACTCCAGGCCAAGGGAAGAGGCTCACTGTCAGATCTCTGGATTCTGAGGAAAACTCTTAAATCCCACCCTGATTGGGGAACTGATTGTTCATGGAGACCTAGAAGATAATCTGTCTCTTTTAGAAATGTAAGTGCTTGGACAGTTACTATGAAAATAACTAAGTAAGCAATTAGACATTTGGTTTGTCCCACAAAGTAATCAGGGCCCTAATTGGAGAGTTGGATAACATAGTTGTCTGGGGTCACACTCACTAGAGTATACATACGCATCACTCTCCTCAAGGACCCAGGCTCAGGCCTCTAGTCCTCACCCGCAGGGGGAAAGCTTCATCAGTGGTTGAAGCAGTGCTGTAGGTATCTTTCTTTTTCTCTCCCACTCCATCACCCTCTCTTCTCTCATTTTTTATCTCTGTCACTATCAAAAAAACAGAAAAGAAAAACATAATGACTGCCAGGAGCCATGAATTCATATGTGGATACAGAATTCCAGTATCTGCCCTGAAGGCAATAATAAAATAAACATGTAAAAATAAATCAAACACAAAGAAAATAGTTCTCATTTTACAATTAACTGGATAAGTATATAAACTATGCACACTACTTTCACCATCATAACACCACCTACACCACCAATAATATAGCACCAATAGAAACAAAAAGTTTTTGACCTTAAGTTTTAGGGGAAGCTTAAACAAAAAATATAAATGAATTTTGATTTCATATACATGTTCCAAACGAATCTTTGGCTCAGACTATGTTTGAAATGTTTATGCTCAATACTTAATCATTAATAGAAGGTTCGGGCGGTGGCGCAGTGGGTTAAGCGCACGTGGCGCAAAGCGCAGGGACCGACATAAGGACCCCGGTTCGAGCCCCCGGCTCCCCACCTGCAGGGGAGTCGCTTCACGGGCGGTGAAGCAGGTCTGCAGGTGTCTATCTTTCTCTCCCCTCTCTCTCTGTCTTCCCCTCCTCTCTCCATTTCTCTCTGTCCTATCCAACAACAAAGCAAGGTCAACAACGGCAATAATAACCGCAATGAGGCTGCAACAAAAAGGGGGAAAAACGGCCTCCAGGAGCAGTGGATTCATGGTGTAGGCACCGAGCCCAGCAATAACCCTGGAGGGAAAAAAAAAAAAAAAGAAGGTTCTTAATTCATATGTTCAAACATATCTTTTCCCAGAGTTTGACTCTCAGATCTGAAATGTAGGCTTTAGAATTTATGCCAAAAATAAAATAAATGAATGATGTAACCAGTGCCCTTTAAGTATACTTTTTAGTAATAATGCATGCCAGGTCAAAATGGAGGAACTCATACAAAAAAAAAATTCTATCAGTGATGCCAAAACACAGATAAACAAGTGCTAGGAAAATGTAGGTTGTGGACTACAGAACTAGGTCACTTGCTAAGGCACTTGTTTTTCCACATGAATGGTCCAGATTTGAAACTCAACAATTGAAGGTGCCATGGTACTGAGGATGTGGGGCAGAAGGTAGGTGGTGGAGGTGGTGGTAGGCAGAGGAAGCCAGTATTGTGGTGTCTCTATGTGTGTGTGTGTCTTTTCCTCAGTCACTTTCTCAGTCTCTATATCTGAATGGAAACAGGGTCAGGAGGGCTGAAGTCAAACACATGTGAGACCCAGTTGTGGAGAGAGAGAAAGAGAGAGAGAGAGAGAGAGAGAGAGATAAGAGAGAGAGAGAGAGAGAGAGACTAAGTGTAAGTTGGTTGTGATGATTGCTCCAAAGAGAAATAAAATGAGGAAGGGTACATAGCTGGAAGGAGGTGGTAGTGGTTTGGGGTTATTTCAGGTAAAGGATAGAGGCCTCTTTAAAGAAATGATCCTTTTATCTTTTTCCCTTATCACCTAATCCTGTCCAATTTGCACATTACGATTTTTAAATATCTTTTAAAATTATGCCTGGTAGATAGCATAATGGTTATGCAAACGTCTTTCTTGCCTGAGGCTCCAAAGTCCCAGGTTTAATTCCCAGCACCACCATGAGCCAGAGCTGAGCAGTGCTTTGGTTAAAATAATAGTAATTAAAAATAAAAAAAGAGAAAATTTGATGACTTACATTGTAACTGAAACAGAGAATGATAGTTTTCAGATGAATACACACCAATTATGTTTGAAACTCAAAGGAAATATGGTTAGAACATCGTCATCTAAGGAAGGGAAAACCCACAGTTATCTTGTTTTCTCAGACATATATAGCAAACAATTCATCTGCTGATGAAATATCTCCAAATATTTGAAATGAATTGTGTTTATTTAGAAGGACAGTGAGTTAGAGATGGGAAGCTGATTTGGTTCCCTCATGAGGGACATTCATAATTGTTTCATATAGTAATGCTGACTTGTCAAGAAGGACTGGGGTCAAGGGTGTGGTGGCGCATATAGTAAAGTGTATATGCTACCTTGCATGAGGATGTGAGTTCAAGCCCCTTTCCTCACCTGCAGGTGGCAAGTTTCATGACTGGGGGAGTAGCACGAAAGGTTCTTCTTCTAGCTTTTGCCCTTTTTCCGTAGCCAGTCAACAGCGTCAGATTGAGCCTGATGTAAAGTTTCGAGACCTCCTTTGAATCTGGAGAGGTGGCCGTCGTTGACTATGTGGGTCATAGTCTGTCTGGAGCCGCAGGGGCAGTTCGGGTCGTCTCTGGCTCCCCAGCGATGGAACATAGCGGCGCACCGGCCATGGCCTGTTCGATAGCGATTGAGGAGGCACGAAAGGTGTTTCTCTCCCTCTCTAAAAACTTCTATTTCTCCTTTTCCATTTCTCTCTGCCTCTGTGAGAAAATAAAAAGAAACAAAACAAAAGACCCCTAGGTCAAATAGATGCACAGATACTGAGGTTTAGCAATAATCCTGGTGGCGAAAGGAAAGAAGAGAGAAAGGAAGAAAGGAGAGAGGGAGGAAGAAAAGAAAGGGAGTCCTAATTTTGAGTCTTGATATTGCAGTGATACAGCTGTGAAATTTACATAAAATTCAAAGCTGTGGAAGCACTTTGTAAATAATAAAATGTTTCATAGTGAGTAATAAAAAAATGAAGATAAAATTTTCTCACTTGTAAAACAAAAGGGTTTTAGGTACTAGACATATTTCATGTCATGCACCATTCAAGCTTAAAATAAATTATTCTAATGTCCTGAAGGTTGAGAAAATGTTAGTTTTTCTTGACATGTTAATACATATCATCTCCTTCTCTTTCTCTGCTTCCTAAAATATTACAAATCAAAGAAGTAGAATGATTCCTGTAAGCACTTCTTTTCCCTATAAGCCTGGTTGTTGTTGTTTGTTTTACTTCTCCATAGCCTAGATGAAGTTGTAACCGTGACAGGATGTATTAGCCACTGAGAGCTGAACAGAAGGCTGATTCCTAATCAAATTGGCACTAATTTCTTTCAGTACAAATTATCATCATTCATAGCAAATTTGCTTTCAGTGAGCTTTGCCAGTCTGAGGTATGGTTCTCAGTACTGATCCTCAATACACCAGATCAACTCACTCGATGACAGCTGTGTCTCCATTTCTTCTCATTCTGTGGTGAGCAACAAGGTCGATGGTCAGTTTTTTCCCATCTATTAGAAAATTTTTTCATGTAAAGTAAAAATACCATATATGAAGCTCCACTTTTTTATAGATGATTTTACCGAAATACATTTAATAAAGTATACATCTTAGTATGATTTTTTTCCCATCAACAGGACCACACATGCATAATTTCACCACCACTCTCAGACATTTTTTTTTTTTTTTTTTTTACATTTTTAAAGAGACAGAGGGGCAAGGGTGAGGGTAGGGAGAGACACACAACCGTGGGGGAGCTCCCTCTAATTCTACTCCATATATTTCTGGGGCTTGAACTTAGCTTAACACATGTGAGTATTCATATCCTAACTGAAGCTATCTCTGCCATCCCCCCACCCCTAGCTACATGTCATAAATACTGAAAGATTAAGAAATATCTCTGGTAACTTAACTTCTGGATTCTATAAACATTATCTAGCTTAACATTGTACCCTGAGAAGCATATGGACACAGGTATGGAAATATATGCCAGACTAGAGATTCATATGTTTCCATGTACTATGTTGCTTAATGTAAATTGGACAGACTTCCAGGTGGCATCATCCTATTTTTATATGATCCTCTGATTCTTCATCATCTACACTGTTGTAGTTTTGTTGTGCCATCTGCTCAAATAACACACTTTATAGGTTGATGATAACATGATCATCTAGACAGCCAGCCAAATTGCAAATACGATTGCAATACCGCAGAAATAACATTGGCATTAACCAATGAATCTATAGTCTCAGACCCATCTGCGCTTAATCACTGTTTGTTGTGGCTCAGGTATGGAGTAATCTTGCCTACAGACTCAGGGCTCAGACATTTTCAGAATTAATGGTTTTGTTCTTTCCATTTATACTTGAGCCACGATCAAATGAAAGACTTCAGTCGAGAATCACTGTTTCCACCAGTAAGAAGAGTTAATGACTGCATAAATGATACGAGGGAAAATATTAGAAAATCCACAGGTTTTATTTAGGCCTAGCACAGAAATAGAACTGTCACGAGACTTAGTATTTTGGCAGTTTTAGTTTCGATGTGGGTTTTCTGCTTTAAGCGTATCACTTACAGAGAGTGGGAAAATGAACATGTCATTTGTTGAAAACATATGGTTCAACTATGTACCAGAGGTGAAGTGTAACATCCGTTCACAATATGTTAGTGTGACAAAATATTTTCAAGCAAGGTTTCTGAGAAATCCATATTCATTCCTGAAGGATTATTTCTGTTTCTTTCCTTTTTCTAAACTCTTATAAGAACCTGAGTCTACCTAGCTAGACCAGTTCCTTGGGTATACTTTGAAGAATTGTACTTTTCATTTACTACTTGTTCTTTCCAATAATCTTGAGACATGGGATACGCATAACCAAAAGACGTAGCTATATTCTAAACCCAGTGGAATTAGAGAAGCAAATCCTCAAGACAGCAAAGCTATAGTCTTCCTGCCAATAAGACGATTTTAATTGCTATAATTAAAAATAAGAGTCACTTTTATTAAAAACTGAGCCCCCTGTTGTGAAAATTATCCTAGTAATGCTTTGCATAACACTTAGGAATTTATAATGCCTGAGGACAGTACAAAATGTAACTTTCCCTAAATACTGACAACTGTAAATACATGGTTTTATCACTGACAGTTTCAAGTCATCAAATTGAGATATTAACAAATAAATAGTAAAAGCCCCAAGTAAGAATTAATGAAAAGTAAGAATGCAATACGATTGTATATGCATATGTTTATATATTAAAATCAGATTTAATTTTGTTTCCTTGCTAACAAAGCAATTTTTGAAGGAAAAAAGCTTATAACCCCTCTAACTCTCTCATTCAGTAGGAGCTATGCCAACTATTAAATGAGTAAGCAGCAGGATTTCCAAAACAAAAACAATGAAGTGGTAAAGTCTCCTCTGCCTTCATGTCTTCATGAAGCAAAGGGCGACAAAATGTTACATATAGATCTTGGTGATATTCCTTGACACTAACATGTCTTTGCTATGTTTTATATATAATGAAGAAGTCTCAGGAAGATTAAGCAGTGACAGCTAAAACAAGCAGCGCAGATTAGCAAAGTGCTATATTCCCTTTTCCCCATTTAATTATTATTATTTAATATTACTCTGCCTCAAGGTAGTGCCTGAGTTTAAAACAGCCTATACTTTAAAGATTCTACTACTGGTGAAATTATATGCAATTTCTTCAGCTCTGCACAGTGGATTATTCTGTTTCACAGTGAAGCAACACATTAACTCTCAAAATGGCTAGGAGGACTCCATTTCCAGATTTTCATTAGACAAAGGCAAAACCTATCATGCTCTCTACCTCACATAAGGATTCACCAGGAAGTACGGATGCAGATAACATAACCATTGTATGGAATCATCTACTTGAAGAGCAGGAAACAGTTAAAAGGTATATTTTTAACCTCACAGACCCCTACATTTTTACTCTTTAGGGACAGCTAGGCTCAGAAATAATCAAATAATCACTAAGAAATAATAGATAATAGAGATTTCTGATTAAAAAAAAAAGTGGCGGGTATCTGATTCTTGGCTTCAGGGATGAATGTTCTCCGGGCTTCATTGTGAAAACCTAGTCAAGTTGTGATAGAAAAGAGTAGGGTTTTTTTTTAGGGGGTTAAGAAAGTATATTAATTTATAGTTTATACTTTCTACCTGGAAATTTCAGAGTTGAAAAGGTTGCAGGAAAACTGTTTTCCCAGATGTTTCTAACCTGCTGTAGAATTCTTGGGACAGAAAGAATGCCTGATTAATGGCAGATTTCTTAAAACAAAAACAAAAAACGGGGAGTCGGGCAGTAGCACATAGTGTTAAGTGCACATGGTGCAAGGCACAAGGACCGGCGCAAGGATCCCGGTTCGAACCCCCCGCTCCCCACCAGCAGTGAAGCAGGTCTGCAGGTGTCTGTCTCTCTCTCCCCCTCTGTCTCCCCCTCCTCTTTCATTTCTCTCTGTCCTATCCAACAACGATGTCATCAATAGAAACAACAATAATAACTATAACAATAAAAAACAAGGGCAACAAAATGGAATAAATAGATATTAAAAAAACTAAACTTAACCACTGATGGTTTTTTCTAGGAAGAAATACAATGGGTAAAAGAGAAGACAGTGCTTTAGAACTTTATTGGTGACCACTGAACAAGGGTTGAGAGACCATGATTAGGTCATACAGATAGCAGCTACCATTCTTTGAGGGAGTTTTCAGCTTTGAATGGGAATTAAGTGAGGATGAATCTGTCTAAGGAAGTCACACACAGTCTGCGTGAGTGTACCTTATCAGTAGAAAAGACTAGCTATACAGAAAAACAAAGTCAGTGTGAGACAAGGAGTGCTGAACCATTCCACACTGATGCCCAGGAATTTAAGCAGATTCTCTCTCTCTCCCCCCTCTCTCTCTCTCTCCTCTCTCTCTCTCTCTCTCTCTCCTCTCTCTTTCTCTCTCTCCTCTCTCTCTCTCCTCTCTCTCTCTCTCTCTCCTCTCTCTCTTTCTCTCTCTCCTCTCTCTTTCTCTCTCTCTCCTCTGTCTCTCTCTCTCTCTCTCTTTCTCTCTCCCCCCCTCCTCTCTCTTTCTCTCTCTGGTAGCAGGATCTTAGAAAAAGATAGATTGTCTTAATGTTCAAACCAGACCATGATAGACTTTCTAGTCAAGTGATGGAATGTGAAAAACGATCTCAGACCATCACCTTTTCCCATTCAAGATCTTCCCACGTCATTAAAACAAATAAACAAACAAACAACAAAAATCTATGAGGGCCTGGGAGGTGGTACACTTGGTAAAGCACATGTGTTAGAATACATAAGGACCCATGTTCAAGCCCCACCCCGCCCTGGTCCCCACCTGCAGAAGGAAATCTTCATTGGCAGTGAAGCAGTGATACAGGTATTCCTCTTAATCTCTACCTGTCTCCCTCATCCCTTTTGATTTTTCTCTGAGCAAATATTCTGACACAAGCCATGTCAAGGATAAAACTCTGAACTTCATGCTGGAGAGCCCAATGCTTTATCCACTACTCCACCTCTCAGCCACCCTTTCTAACTATTAATGATTATTATATATATATATATGTATATACAGTATACATTTGTAAATAACCTATTGAACTAGAATTATTTTTAATTTATAAAAATGTGTGTGTTCATTAGGTATCTGGCAACACACTATATCTCTGTATTTATATCAATATGAATTACGATTTAAAAGAGTTATGTCCATTGTAAATCCTAGAGAATGCTGTGACAATAAAATTGTACGTAAACAGAAGTCTGTGCAATTGGCATGTATTTAATCAACATTTCTCCCCTGGTTTTCCACTGCTTTTAAGAATAGGCCCAAAGTATCTTAAAGAGCTCAGAGAGGCTCTATCATAATTAGTGTCCTGTTTTTTTCTATTTCTCAATAAATGCTCTGTCTTATTTTGCTATTTATTTTTAAATTCTAAAATTTTGTCACAAATATATAAAGTAAAGCCAGGAACATTTTTTTTAATGATGTGGAAAGGAGGAATACAGAATTCATGACAGCACAAGAATAACAATTTCTTTTTCTATCCTGTAATCATGCAAAAGACTTTAGAGGTCAAAGCATGTACAAAGCATTTGCAAAGTTATCTGCACACTTGAGAGAGGGACAAAGACAAAGTGTCATCGAAAACCATTAAGGATCATTAATTTTTTTTTTGGATGAGATAATGAGAACCTCTTAGGAATCTGAATGAATATGCATGAAACATTTAAGGTTATGAAGGGAACGTCATCTGTTTTGAAAAAAAAGTTCTTACCTAAAATATAGCTAGGATTAGTATAATTTCTTACTAATAAGAGGTTTCTAATTTTATATTCTAATTTTTGAGATTTATCCCCATTCTTACGCATAAGGTAAATGACATATTCCAACTCCATTCAAGCATGTTTGATTCATAATCAAATTTCTTGTTTCATAAAAAAAGATTTCTGCATTTCAGTATTAATACTTTTCATATGATCTGAGCCACATAGCTTCACCTCAAATAAAAGCTATATACAATTTTCAAAACAATAGCAATATACCTTAGATAGTATATCATTTTTTTCATGTCTTCTTCATTATTTGCATTTACGCCTTTAAAAATAGTCAAGCAGGTGGAAATTGTTGAAGCATAGATAATCCACAAATTATCTATGCGTAATGAATATGTTCTGAGGCCTAACCTATGCCAGGTACTTTGGCATAAGGAAAAGACAGTCCAATACAGCAGATGGACATTGATCACATAATTAGTTTACAAACCGGTAAATGTGGTAAGAGGTCATATGCAGAGGACTATGGTCACACAAATTTTGAATGAATTCAGTCATCAGTGTATTTTTATACTCTGCCCTTTCTATGATTCTCCTTGCAAATCATTCAATAGATTTTTAATAGTTAAATCAATCAGTGTGTATTGTTGAATTGAGAATTAATAAAATAAATCTCAATTTGTTGAAAAGGTGTGAGGAACTTTTAATTGAACATTTAATTGAAGATGAACATTTAATTCTAGGTGTTGTCTAAAATGACACAATCATCGGTTAGTCTGAATAACTCTTTGCATAATAGTTTATTTGGTAAAGAAAGAGGGACTGGAAGCTTTGCCATGCTAAATAATGATGCTTAGTCAATAGGTGTTTAGACGACATTGCACACATTTGTAAATATGACAGTACCTATATTTAATTCAAATATGTAGTTTTAGATGAATGCTATGCTATTTCAGATCTATATAACATATTATTTTAAGTTGCTGTTTTATCTTTGTATGTTCTTACTGATATTTACAGGTTTACAATAGTTCAACTTATAAAAGTACTTTTATTGTGATTCATTCCCATAGATTTTTTTTCTTACTCATTGTAAAATGCTTTGTCTATTTTAAATCCTTATTGATGATTATTTATTACTTATGTGAGGAGATGAGCATTTAAAAAATAATAGTCATCTGCTTCCTTATGTTTTGAATTGTCCTCATATGAAAGAGGCCTTTCTTAGGATTGGGGACATTTGAATGAGCCTTGTGAGAGATTCAGAGGAGGCTGATGAATGAGCTGGAAATTCCATTACCAGGCTGGATTCAGACAGATTCTACTCCATAAATGACCTGAGAATTGCAGTCAGCCCTTCCACTGTAAACAACAACTCTGTGGAACGTTCAAGTGGAATGAAACACAACAAGGTGTCATTTGGCCTTCTCTGCAGGAAAGAAACAATACAACTGTGTTAACTTCTGCTACCAGTATTTCATGCTCATTTAGAGCAGTCGACCAAAATAACCAATATATATAATCTAAAGATATAACTACTGGTGATTAGTCGGGGGGGGGGGGGAAGTATCCAAGTCAATAAAAAATAGTAAAAAGAAACTTATAGGGCTATAATTGCAGAATGGAGGGAATAGCAAAATGGTTATGCAAAAGGACTCCATACCTGAAACTTAGATCCAGATCATGCCCATGGCAAGACATGCCCAACTAGGTGAGTGCTCTATATTTCAGTCCTTTTTCTTAATTTACTCACCCATGTTTCCCCATATCTAAGACTGTGAGAGAACTAAGTTGGCTATTGTAGGGGATGGGATGGGGATGGGATGGGATGGGATGGGATGAGGATGAGATGGGAATGGGATGGGATGGGATGGAGATGGGATGGGAATGGGATGGGATTGGATGGGATGGGATGGGATGGGATGGGATGGGATGAGGATGAGGATGGGGATGGGGATGGGATAGGGATGGGATGGGGATGGGATGGGGATGGGATGGAGATGGGATGGGAATGGGATGGGATGGGATGGGATGGAGATGGGATGGGAATGGGATGGGATGGGATGGGATGGGATGGGATGGGATGGGATGGGATGGGATGGGATGGGATGGGATGGGATGGGATGGGATGGGATGGGGTTGGGACGGGGATGGGACGGGGATGGGACATGGATGGGACAGGGATGGGACGGGGATGGGACGGGGATGGGGATGGGATGGGGATGGGGATGGGGATGGGATGGGATGGGATGGGGATGGGATGGGGATGGGATGGGATGGGATGGGATGGGGATGGGATGGGGATGGGGACACAGACCTTTGGTGGCGGGAGAGGTGTAAAATGATACTCCTATAAACTATAATATTATATATTACTATTAATTTTATATGCTAGGGGATAAATAGATTTAATATTTCAAATTCTTGAGCTACCTAGATTCTAGTTTTAAGTAGAAATTTTCCTCATCTATACATTTAATGTTTCAAATTTGTAAGCTGACTGAATTCTAACATTGGGCTTAAACTGTTTAAGTAATTCTAAAAATAATATATATTTTTTCTAAAATACCTAAGTTACCTACAACTTTAGGCTAGATGGATCAAAATCATTTGGTCTGGTCAGTGTCTATGACATTGTGATTAGTAGATATCTTTAAATTGCATAAAGCCTGGTAAGGTCAAGCATATTTCTGTAAATTCTAGCCATGAGGCTTTCCAAGAAATATAAGCTCCCAACTAAATTGCTTATAATAATAATTAACTATTGCCACTTTAAACTCTTTTTTAAAATTTTTAACAGTTTGATTTCTTCTTCTTCTTTTTAACCGTTTTTCCCCTTTATTGAGGGATTAATGTTTTACATTTGCCAGTAAACACAATAGTTTGTACATGCATGCCATTTCTCAGTTTTCCACATAACAACTGTAATCCCACCAGGTCCTCCTAGGATGACAGAGCACCTCACTAATGTTTCTAGAGAACAGCGTTAGTGGATGAATAGCTGGGCTTTGCAGAGGCACTCAGGGTGTTATTCTCTCCACTGACACACAGTTTAATTCTGCTGAGGAATAAAGATAATGGGGAGCTAGAGAAGTGACATAGGCTGAGTGGTGGTGCGCTTGGTTAAATGCACACATCACTATGCACTAGGACCCGATTTCAAGCCCCTGGTCCCCACCTGCCGGGGGGAAGGTTCAGGAGTGGTGGAGCAGGGCTGCAGGTATCTGTTTCAATCTCTCTGTTCGATCATATAAAATAAATAAAGAGAGAGAGCGAGAGGGGGGGGAGAGAGAGAGAGAGAGGAGAGAGAGGTAACTGACAACAAAAATGAAACTGAAATGTTTTTTTTTTTTTTTTCCTTTTGTATCTGTGACCACAGACACGAACATGCTCTGGCTTCAGAAGAGCCTCGCCTTGATCATATTCTGTTGCAGCAAAAAGAAGGTCTGGTTGGATCTAGTGAGACCAGTGAAATTGCTAGTGCTTATTCCTGTCAGCAGATTTGGAAACTGTTCAAAGATGGGCTGACCATCTTGAAACCTGTGACTGTCCATCCTTGGGCCGGATGCTGGAAAAACACCTTGACTCTTTAAAAGGATAGGCAGATGGACTTTGGTTAAGTGCAAGGGTCCAGCCAATGCTCAAATACCCGGGAGAATTCTTCACAGCCTGCTCAGAAGATACTGACAATCTAAAAAGATCGACTGCCACATGTATCACAGCCTGAAGGGAAAGATTTTTTTAAATGCATATATATATATATATATATATTTCATGGAACATATTGAAAAGCTGAAGGCAGACAAGGCTTCCAAGAAGCTCCTGGACAAGCAGGCTGAAACCCACAGGTCTAAGCCCAGGGAAGCATGAAAGCACTGTGAACAGCATCTACAGGCTGAGAAGGAAGAAATCATTAACACTTTGTTCAAGGAAGAAGTGTCCAAGGAATAAATCCCCCTTCTACGTAGTACATAGTGGCCTCTAGTGTTGCTAAGTATTCAATAAAAGGAGACTATTACTTACCAAAACACTAGCAACAACAAAAACTAAAACCAAAAAAAATGCCAGGTGCACTCCAAGTCTTATACATGCTTCAACCATCAGAATTTAATAGTCAAACAGACTAGAACATAATGTCTTTTGTCTAGGTAGGTGACTGAGTGGTAGTATATTTGAATTACATGCAAAAGGCTCTGGATTCAATCTATCTATGGCATGACATAAAAATAAGAATGCAAGAATGATAAAAATAAGCAGAACGGGAGTCCAGCGGTAGCACAGTAGTTTAAGCTCACGTGGCACAAAGCACAAGGACCAGCAGAAGGATCCCGGTTCGAGCCCCGGCTCCCCACCTGCAGGGGAGTCGCTTCACAAATGGTGATACAGGTCTGCAGGTATCTTATCTTTCTCTCCTCCTCTCTGTCTTCCCCTCTTCTCTCCATTTCTCTCTGTCCTATCCAACAATGACGATATCAATAATAACTACAACAATAAAACAAGGGCAACAAAAGGAATAAATAAATAAATAAAATATTTAAAAAAATCTAAAACCAAAACCAAAAGTATAACATCCTACATAGTAGAATGATACTTTAGTATCTCTCTCACAAAGATTAAATACATAAAAGCTTTAAAAAAAGATAATATTATCAAGAGTTTCAAGATGGTGCACATGTAACATTATACTTGGAGCACAGAGTCCTCTTCTGAGCACACGCTCATTTTCATTGATATTGTCGCCCTTGAAGTTGGTTCTGCACAATGGGAATGACAATGGGAAGAGATGAATGAGGTGAAAGAACTGCTGTTTCAGGGGTCCTAGCAAGAAAATTTGGAAGGCTAGCTAGAACTCGCCATTACTTACCCATAGGGATTAGAAACTATAGCCAGAAATCTAAATTCAAATGTCAAGTTTTGTCCCTACTAGAGTCATGAGAGTATCTCTAGAGAGCAGCAGTCACACAGACTGACCTAAGATCAAAGAAGAGATTAGTAATGGAAAGCCAAGGTGTGAGACTGACAGTCTAGTAGAAGGTGGTCCTTGGAATACATTTGCTAACAGAGTTGGACCGAAAAACAGTAGAGTCAGATTTCTGGGCAAGAATAGAAGTTCTTAGAAAATCTAATTGAAAACACAGTATGGAAGTGGCTTCAGAAGTATCTATTCTGCTTGGTGATGGTCTGAGATTAAATTTGATTATTCTAGGATGTTGTTTTTAAAAAAAGCAGGAAAAGAGGGTAGAAATATGTATTTTTACTTCATTTGTTGTAGCCAGACTTTTAATTGTTTTGTTAGTTAGTCGTATGATCTATTAGGGATAATAATGGCCTTCCAAGCTGCCTATACACTGTGAATATGTTACATTATGTAGCAAAAGAGATATTGCATATGTGATTAAGATCATAGACATTGGCATCAGGAGATAATGCTAAATTATCTGCAAGTTTCCTATCTAATCATGTCAGTCTTTAATAATGGAGAAAATTTGTTGACTGTGACTCTTCAGAGAAATAGCAAGAGAAGGACTTCACCTGCTATTTCTGATTTTGAAGATGGAATAAGGGGCATGAGCCAAGGGATATGAATGCCCTCAAAACCTGGAAAGATAGTTACCTTTAGGCTCAGAAGTCCTAGGTTCAATCTCCTGAATCACAAGAAACAGGACTGAGCAGTGCACTGTTTGAAATAACAAGGAAGAAAAAAAGAGAAGAGAAACAAAAAAAGGAAACAAAGGGGAAGGAAAGGAAAGGAAAAGAAAAGGAAACTGTAATTATTATTTTGTGTGTGTGTGGGACAGTGACTTGAGTATGAGACTTATAAGTATGAGGTCCCAAGTCTATCCCCTATATCACATATGCATAAATGAAGTTTTTGTTTTCTTTTTCCCATAAGTAATTAAACTTAAAAATAAAAGACATTCACCCTCAAAGTTTTCATAAGTAAATGCAGTTCTATTGACGTCCTAACTTTAGTCATTTGAGAACATGTCAATCTTTTGCACTGCAGAAATACAGGAAAGTTAATATTTTTAGAATCACATTGCATTTGTTTCAGTAACAAGAGGGGATGAATATACATGTACTTACCTTGCACAGCAGACTCAGGATTATGAGAATACACAAAATCAGGGAAAAGTCAGTCTACGTTGACCACTGGAATCATTGAACTTAATGCCTGATTTTAGAGAAAAAAAAAAAAAGCCTATTGGTTAAAGGAATTGACTGATATGTCAGAGGTCACAAGGCCAGACCCCTGCCAGTCAGATTTCTACCTGTTCTACTATATTTTCTATTGCCTACTATAGACATAGGCTAAAAGCAAATGTATGTAAACATCGATGCAGTGTTCACATTATAAAAAGTTGTAAGAACTACGGTGAGAACAAATAAAAATGAAAGGGAGAAATGAATCAAGAGTGGAGTAAATCTTTTTGGTTTGAAGATGAGTTTCAGTTAGAACTAGAATCCCTTACAGTACAGCATATGGAGGAAGAAAAAAAAAAAAGATAGATCATGCCTTAGAAGCAGAGGTAAAGCATGAAAAATGATCAAATGAGACACAAGGGAGAGAGTCTCTTGCCTGTGTTTCAGCACCAACTAAATCAAAGTAGCTTCCTTTTTTGTAGCTGTTCCCAGAGTCAACTTCTCCTTGATAAACTAGGTGGTGAGTCCACGAGGTGGCTGGCATTCCAGACCTGTGTATCTCATTAGTGCCATGAAGGGCAGTAGGGGAAGATGTGCCTCTCCTCAGAGAAACAGAACTGCTCTCAAAGAGTAATTTCACCTGAGTGGCTGACCTGGAAACAGACCTCTTATTCTAATACCAGGTCTCAGAGGAAAGCTGCCTTTCCCATGACATTTTTTATGGGCTTTCTCTCACTTGGAAATTAAAGAGAAATATGTCAGATACAGAGACTAGGGAGCAAAGTATAAAACATGACTGTGGCTAGTTACTAATAGGGAGCAAAGTATAAAACATGACTGTGGCTAGTTACTAATAGTGATGGTGCCGCTGGAAATACCTGGAGAAGAGCATATTGTTAGAATTTAAAAGGTCACTGGGATAGTCAGTTGTGTAGGTCTTGTTCTTATTTGCTAATTAATGTCTTTTATAGAGAAGGATGCACCTGAGAAATCCAGCTGTGATGTGTGTGTGTGTTTGTGTGTGTGTGCACACACACACTAAATTTGTATAGAATAGCTCTTTTATAAAATAATTGTTTTTAATTTTTTATTATCTTTATTTATTGGATAGAGACTGCCACAAATGGAGAGGGAAGGGGGTAGTTGAGAGGGAGAGAGAGAGAGAAAGAGACCTGCAACACTTGCAAAGCTTTTTCCCTGCAGTGGAGGAGGCAAGTCCATGCACATTGTAACATGTGCAGTCAACCAGGTGCTTCAACACCCAGTCCCTAGAATAGTGTTTGTACCCATGCAATTTATTTATTAATTATATTTATTTTAAATTGTAAGATGATACTCATGCAATATTGGTGTGGCTGAATGTGTAACATAAGTAAAGAAGAAATAAGAATTTCTGTATTGTTTTGGTTACTCTTACCTAATAATTGTACAATTAACCAATCATGAAAGCACCTAACATTGATAGAATTTTCTTTTAATGTGAGTATCTTGTCTAGTTTTCATTCTGCTTCCCCATTTGTATTTGCTCCATTCCTTCCTTTTATGTTCTTGCATTATGTCTCCACACTGCCAGAGGGTTAAATGTTGAGGGACCAGAAGTACCTGAGAGGTACCGCCCTGGAAATAGGAGTGGTGACACCTCTGGCTTGGAAAGGTGAAGGCGGGGCTTGGTGTTATAAACTAGGTCTGTGGGCGTGGTCTCTGTCTGCCCAGGTCATCATGTGAGTCTTAGCTCTCAGGGGCTCCAGGATCCTTATGCTGGTCCCTGTGCTTCGTGCCACATGTGCTTAACCCGCTGTGCTATCTCCTGACCCCCTAAATTGTTCATTCTTAAGGCAAAGAACCCTTAACATATACACAACAGAACAGTAGTTACCTGGAAAAAGATGAAATCTAGCATTTGCAACATCATGAATGGATATGGGGGGATATCTTATTTCCAGACTTGTGGAAATAAACAAGATAGGGAAAGACGAATGTCCTATGATTTTACTCTTATCTGATACATAGAAAAATACAAATCTTTATATTAAAATAAGAGAACTTTGAGACTATACTACCAGGGAGTGGTTATTAGTAGGAAGAGAAAAAAAAAAAAGAGCTAATGGTTTGGGTAAAAGAGGTCAACTGTATGGTAAAATATAGTTAAACTTTTTGTGGTGAAATTAATGTAGTATTTGTACACATTAATTTTTTAAAAATTTATTTATAAAATAGAAATGTTGACAAGACCATTGGATAAGACGGGCACAATTCCACACAATTCCCAACACCAAAGTGCCATATCCTGTCCCCTCCCTTGAAATAATTTATATAAAAGTCATTACATTTTGGGATACAAACTTGATTAATGATTTCAATGAAACCCTCCGATCTTAGTGTTCTCTCTGGTCTAGTTAAATCACATAACTCTTTATTCAGAGCAGCTGCAATCAGTTGTCTTATTCGACAGTTGATTGGAGGTCTTTTGCATGCTACTTAAATATTTATATTTATTAGTTTAGTAAACAGCGTTTTTAGGGGAAAAGTGTGATTTTGTTCAGTGTCATCCTCTGAGATATTTTGGATATACATGTGTGTATATATAGGTATATACATGTAAATTGTTTAACTGTATTTCTTTTTAAAAAATATTTTTTCCTTTTGTTGCATTGTTTTATTGTTGTAGTGATTGTTGTTGATGTTGTTGTTGATGTCGTTGATGCCTTTTGCTGGTCCTTGCGCTTTGAGCCACGTGCGCTTAACCTGCTGCGCTACCGCTGGACTCCCGTGTAACTGTATTTCTAAGGATTAAATTGAATTAGTTCTTTAAGTTTAATTTCAGTTATAACCAGGAAATTAATAAATCCATATTTATGTATTTAATTTAAATTACTTAATCCATATTTATAGCTTGCATCTTATTTTATAACCTCTGTGCTGATATGTAAAAAAAAAATCAGAATTCAAAGTATGAAATTTCAAAGGAAGAAAAGGCAACATGCAATTATAAAGGTGTTCTAGACCTCGTACCTACTTTCTGCACCCTTAATTCTTGGGTTTTACTCCCCTGCCCTTCTACAGTCTGAGAATCATTGGTTTATAACCGTCTTAAAAACAGACTAGCCATTAAAACACATGTCCATTTGACTTGGACATTCTTGTATTTGACCATCCTACTATGCAGTTCGCATTTACACTTTAAAACTCCACATCTGACTTTAATTACTTGTAGGGATAATACATAAATTATATAACAGGTATCAATGTCATAGAAAGAAATAAAACTAAGATAATGAAGGAAAATGGGAAAGCAAATATAGGTCATGTACCACCAATAAGTGCAGCCGAGCTCCTTTCTCTCGATTCTCTCATTCACATGCTTATGTTTGCTGATGAAGACATTTCCCAGAGAAGGTTCCATGTGTAGTTACAGTTCCATGTAGGAAGGTCATTGTCTGTATGGTATATGCATGTCCCAAAACCATTAAAGATGTTCTCTAATTGGCAGGTGCCATAGTCAACTCAGGAATTAATTCTTTCCCTCTTTATATAAATACTTTTCTTTGTTGGGGCCAGGTGGTGGCACACCTGGTTAAGCACTCACATTACAGCACACAAGCCCCTGGTCTCCCACCTGGAGCTGGAGTGGGAGGGGGGCAGCTTCTTACGTGGTGAAGCAGAACTGCAGGTGGCTTTTTGTCTCTGTCCTTCTCTATCTCCCACTCTCCTCTCAATTTCTCTCTGTCTCTATCCAATTATGAATAAATACATAAAATATTTGTTTAGGAAAGCAGAGTCAAGGGAGGGTTTTTAGTTATTTTTTATTCTTACATTTATATTTATATAGTGGTCAACCCATATCTGTAGTTTTGCGAGAGGTACTATATTTTCCAGGGGAGCGAATAGGAAGACGGAACTCTGGTGGTGGGGAAGGTGTGGAATTATATCCCTATTGTCTTATAATTTTGTAAACCAATATTAAATCACGAATAGAATTTTTTTTCTTAAAAAATATCCCCCTTCAGTGCATACATTTATCTTATAGTGAACTATAGTCAATTTATTGAAAACCACTCAACTAGATGTTTTCTGTTCAGATATTTTCTAATTCTAACAATGTGAAGGTCAAATGAAATCAGTAGGTAATATCACAAGGGTTGTCAAACTGTTTGATTTAAAAATCAAATTTACGAGCACCTATTGCAAATAATTTCACTGCTTGTCTCATGAATAATCTTCATACTATGCCACTGTGGAATATTCTTATGGAAGAAACATTGACGTTTGGACATATGTTGATATTTTCATCACAGTCATCCATCATCATAATGAGTAGCCAAAGCCTCTCTGAATATAGTGTATCTGCACAGATTCCAAAGCACTGACTTCTTGTGCAGCACACTTTGAGAGCACTAATATGAATGTTATGCTAATCTGTCTGCATTTGACCTAGAATTTATTTAAAGTCTTAGTGGATTTTCAAGAGGCTACTGCTTCATTAAATTAACTCACAAACTAAAATGAACTTCAGCTTCTTATTTTAATTCATCTAGAAAATTATTTGAAGATTGAGTTAACCCAAGCTTTTCAAAAATGTAGTTCGGTTTAAATATAAAATATAAAAGCAAACAGTTTTTGATCCCCAGTTTTCCACAACTTAAAAGGAATGTGTCCTTTTTAATATTTTAGTCCTAGTATACTCATTAGGATATTATCACAATACACATGACATTACTTTTTATGAAGATTAAATCTAAGGGTTATACATAGTTAAGAACAGTCACATAATAAACAGGCAATAGTCAATATTTAGCTTCCATCCTTTCTCTTTCCTTGCCTTCTCTCTCTCCCTCTCCCTCTCCCTCTCCCTCTCCCTCTCCCTCTCCCTCTCCCTCTCCCTCTCCCTCTCTTTCCCCTTTCCTTTATTTTAATCAAACACCTGGACATGAATCCAAGGCTCATGCATATGTGGTTCCATTGTTGAGTAGCCTTCTCAGGGCAATTTTACAGAAAGACTGAGAGACTCCACAGCTCTGGTCTACTCTCTGTGGACCCCTCCCCGACCCCTGCACCATTCATGCTGTTCCCATGTGCTGTTCTGACTCCAGTCCAGGATCTCATGCTCACCAAAGCACACACTCTATCTGGTAAGCTGCCTTCCAGCATAGACTGTATGTATGCTTTATGGGGGGAGGAAATGCAAAGGTAAATGTCTGTCATTGTTCCCCTTGCAAACTTTTAACTGTTCTGTCATCTGCCAGTTTTCACATAAATACATTTTGTTATCTCCATTGGTCAAATATGAAACGTGATCAGCATCTCTTTTTAAAATTTTTTTCCCTTTTGTTGTCCTTGTTGTTGTTATTATTGCTGTCGTTGTTGTTGGATAGGACAGAGAGAAATGGAGAGAGGAGAGGAAGACAGAGAGAAGGAGAGAAAGACAGACACCTGCAGACCTGCCTCACCACCTGTGAAGTGACTCCCCTGCAGGTGGGGAGCCGGGGGCTCCTACTGGCATCCCTATGCTGGTCCTTGCACTTTGCGCCACCTGCGCTTAACCCGCTGTGCCATCACCCAGCTCCAACATACATTTGGCCCTCACTTTTTCTATCATTTACTAGTCCTTTTATGAGTGTCTCTTCCAAATAAGTTAGATAAATTGCTACATGCTATTTTTAATTTTATTTCGTAATCTTGTAGATACAAAAAATCCTATTAGATACATTTCTTCTTGTGTACTTCTGTATAAGTACCACGCTCTAACCGATTGCGCCACTGGAGCTCCAATGTACTTCTTACACAACACACACACACACACACACACACACACACACACACACACACACACACACACACACACACTGGTAGTCTGTCCAGGGAAGTCAGGATGGCATTATAGTATCATCTGCAACTTGTTGGTTGAAAGGGGTTAAGATATAAAGCAGGACTAAATGATTAATGAACAGTTAGCTTCATCTCTCTCTCTCTCTTTCCTTTTTTACCAGGGTAATTGCTGGGGCTTGGTGCCTACAAAAATAATTGCATTGCTCCTGGTGGGCATTTTTTTTCTTTTTCTTTTTTATTTATCCCCCCCCCTTTTGTTGCCTTTGTTGTAGCCTTGTTGTGGTTATCATTGTTGTTGTTGTTGATGTCTTTGGTTGTTGGATAGGATAGAGAGAAATGGAGAGAGGAGGGGAAGACAGAGAGGAGGAGAGAAAGATAGACACCTGCAGACCTGCTTCACTGCCTGTGAAGCGATTCCCCTGCAGGTGGGAGCTGGGGGGCTGGAACTGGGATCCTTATGCCGGTGGTCCTTGAGCTTTGTGCCACGTGCGTTTAACCCGCTGCGCTACCGCCCTACCCCTCTCCCCTTTTTTCCTTTTAAAATGAGAACAGAGAGAGATAAGGATAGATGAGAGGAGCAGAAGAGACACCTGCAGCACAGTTCTCGTGCTTGTAAAGTTCCTTCCCTACAGGTGGGAATTAGGTGGATCACCTCCCATGTCTACCCCCACCTTCCTAATTCGGACCCTCTCTACTCTTCCCGTCTAAGGAAGAGCCACGTTCTCCTCCATTTCCTGGGTGAACAGATGTCTTTTGCTTGAAATCACCATAAGTTGCCAGCATAATGCCCAGGGGCTACCATCTGACAGTGAGGTTGTCAAAAGAGTTTAATAAACACTGCCCACCTCTTTTCCCTTTCTTCTTGGGATTCTGACTACAGAAACATTTTTTTTTAAATTTTCTAAATTAGGTTATAAACACAAATAAGTACTCAATTATTAAAAAAAGTTAAGTAACAATTTAAATGTGGCATTAAAAATCAGGAACAATATAATATAGTAAGAATCTCTTTTGGTAGATAAATGTACTTACTCTTAAAATATCTGTCATGTTTACAGGAGCTATTTAATACTTTTCATTATTTCAAAAGTGACATGTGGTGACTTTACCTTATTAGATACCTTACACTCTTAATTGTACACATTTTTATATTATACATATATTAATTTTATTTAAGATATTTTATTTTTAATATTTGCATTTATTTATTATTATAGAGAGAGCAGTTGAGAGGGAAAGGGGAGGTAGAGAGGAAAAGAGCCAGAGACATACTTGCAGTCCTGCGTCACCATTCATGAAACATTCCTCCTGCAGGTGGGAACCAGGGGCTTGAACCCAGGTCCTTGCACACTGTAATATGTGCTTAACCAGGTGCTCCAACGCCTGGCCCTTTATACATTAATTTTGTAGTACAATAATATTTTATTTGAAAATTAAGTCAAATTACATGTATTTTGCTTTTTCAATAGAGACAGAAATTGACAAGGGAGGGGGAAAAGAGGGAAAGAGACAGAGAGATATCTACAACCCTTCTTCAACACTTGTGAATCTTTCTCCCTGTAGGTGGGGACCAGAGGCTTGAACCCAGGTCCTTGCACACTGTAATGTGAGCACTTAACCAGTTGTGCTACCACCTTGCCTTATCCCCTCCTCTTCCTTGATACCTTTCTTATTCTTTAACCATCTGGGAGCATGGACCCAGGGTCATTGTGGGATGCAGAAGGTGGAAGGTCTGGCTTCTGTAATTGCTTCCCTGCTGAACATGGGCATTGATGAGTCGATCCATATTCCCAGCCTGTCTCTTTCCCTAGTGGGGAAGGGCTCTGAGGAAGCAGAGCTCCAGGACACATTAGTGGGGTTGTCTATCCAGGGAAGTCTGGTTGGCATCATGCTAGCATCTGGAACCCGGTGGCTGAAAAGAGAGTTAACGTATAAAGCAAAATTAATTGTTGGCTAATCATGAACCTAAAGGCTGGAATAGTGCAGATGAAGAGTTGGGTGGGTGGGGGGAGTCACTATTTTGTAGATAGCTAGTAGGCATATATTAGTTATATTTCAAAGGCCATGTGTCTATACTAGTTTTTCTTCTCCTTCTTCTTCTCCTCCTCCTCCTCCTTCTTTTTCTTCTTCTTTTTGCTTCTGAGCCTGAAATCTGATATGCAAGTGGATCCAAGTTATTGTCTGGGGAGATGATGTCATGGTTTGAAAAAGGACCAGAAAGCTGGATCAGGGAAGAGAGTAGCTCCCAAATATGGGAAAGGTGTATAAATATTGTTGACTATAAACCCCATCAATTTGATGTGATCTGGGGCCCATATTCAGCTTAGGAGCCTATGTGGCCTCTGCATCCCTGTAGATCTGAGCCCTTTACACTGTCTGAACTGGAAGACTCTTTGAAGAGGGTTAAACCGGGAATGGCTGCTGGCTATGATAACATCACCCCAGAACTCATTCTTAACTTGGGCCCCGCGGCAAAGAAGTGGCTCACTTCATTCCTGTCCCACATCTTGGAATCCGAATCTATGCCCAAAATTTGGCGTCGTGCGAAGATAATAGCAGTTTTGAAACCAAAGAAAGACCCAACACTGGCCGCCAGCTATAGACCAATTTCTCTCCTCTCCATGTGTTACAAACTCCTTGAGAGGCTGCTTCTGTCACATATTTCTCCTCTTACAGAGAAATTCCTATCACCCACCCAAGCTGGTTTCCGCCCAGGAAGATCTACCTGTGAAAAAGCCCTGGCCCTCTCAACTTACATTAAAAATGGATTCCAGAAGAATTTAAAGACGGGTGCTGTCTTTGTTGATCTCAAAGCAGCCTATGACACGGTCTGGCACCGTGGTCTCCTAGTCAAGATCTCAAGATGCCTGCCTCCATGGGTGGCCAACACTATATCGTTTCTTCTCCAAAACAGAAGATTCCGGGTGCATCTGGGTCACAAGTCTAGCAGATGGAGACTTGTCTCAAGTGGTCTCCCCCAGGGCTCTGTTCTGGTTCCTACGCTATTTAATATTTACATCAATGACCTTCCAGAAACTTCTTCAAGGAAGTTCATCTACGCTGATGACATCTGCTGTGCAACTCAGGCATCAAAGTTTGACATCCTCGAGGAAATACGAAAGACATGTCTCTGATATCTGATTACTGTAAAAAATGGCGACTAATCCCTAGCACTGCAAAAACGGTATCATCTGTTTTCCATCTACACCATGCCTCGGCCTCGCGTGAGCTTAATGTGCAGCTTGTCGATACGAGAATCCGGCATGAAGCCCAGCCAGTCTATCTTGGCGTTACTCTCGATCGCACCCTGTCATTTCACAAACATCTCATAAAAACTGCAGCAAAGGTGGGCGCGAGGAATCACATCATTGCAAGACTGGCCAGCTCCTCATGGGGCGCGAGCGCTTCCACACTGCGATCATCCTCTCTGGCATTATGCTATTCCACTGCAGAATACTGTGCCCCAGGATGGTTCCGTAGCCCCCATGTCCACTTGGTCGATTCCAAATTATATTCCTCCGTGAGGATCATTTCTGGAACCATCCGTTCCACCCTGGTTCCATGGCTGCCAGTTCTTAGCAACATCGCCCCGCCAGATATTTGTCGGGATGCGGCATCATCTAAGTTCATTTCCCACGTCTACGCTCGACCGGACCTGCCAATATACGCGGAGATCTTCGCCCACCCAGTGCAACGCTTGACGTCTCGTCACCCAATCTGGTCCCCTACGCCTACACTGAACTTCTCTGTTCCAGACTCTTGGAAACAGAGCTGGCAGTCAGCTGAGGTCAAGAACAAACACCTCATCACAGACCCCTGCAAGCGTCAACCCGGCTTTGACCTAGCACGTTATGATCGGGCCCTCCTCAATCGCTATCCAACAGGCCACGGCCGGTACGCTGCTATGTTCCATCGCTGGGGAGCCAGAGACGACCCGAACTGCCCCTGCGGCTCCAGACAGACTATGACCCACATAGTCAACGACTGCCACCTCTCCAGATTCAAAGGAGGTCTCGAAACTTGACATCAGGCTCAACCTGACGCTGTTGACTGGCTACGGAAGAAGGGCAAACGCTAGAAGAAGAAGAAGCTTTGGAGCCTATGTGACCTCTGCATCCCTGTAAATCTGAGTTCACACTCTGTGGTCATAAGTAGGAACATTCCATGCTGCCCCAGTATTAGGGCCTGTCTTCCTCAGGTGTAGCATGGAGTATGTTGTCCAGCCTCCCTTCGGAGGATGGGACATTCGCTACCGTTGTTGATCCACTTTCAGGGCAAGGTCCTATGGGAGCCCACAAAGGGCTCTATTTTTTTTTCCTGGTAGAGATGACTCATAAAGCAAATTGCAAAGATAAACATTTTGTTGTACACAATAAAGGTCTATATATACTAAGGGGACTTAAAATATTTATTTAAATTTTATTTTTCATGCTACTCTAAAAACCAGGTGTTTCCCCCTTCCCATTTACTGATAAACAGTGGCTCAAAGATTTAAGTTCCATGTTCAAGGTAAATAGTAAATAGTACAACGGGCATTCAAAGCAGGTTTTTGTTAGTGTTGTTCAGTCTTATATTCATTAAGTCTTTATTTTTAACCAGCACACTCCTCAGTGCTCACTCTGCCTTATGGTGGTCCCAGGGATTGAATCTGGGACTTCTGCTGCCTCAAGTATGATGGTCTATTTCCTACACTGTTTCACTCTCTCCCCTGGCTCTCACTTGTCTTTGAAGAAAATTTACTTAAGAAACTCCCCCCCCCCCACACACACACCTATGGACATCTAACCTTTGATAAATGGGCCCAAAGGATTAAATGGAAGAAGGAGGCTCTCTTCAATAAATGCTGCTGGGAAAACTGGGTTGTTACATGCAGAAGAATGAAATTGAACCACTTTATCTCACCAGAAACAAAAATCAACTCCAAATGGCTCAAAGACCTGGATGTCAGACCAGAAACAATCAAATACTTAGAGGAAAACATTGGTAATACACTTTCCCACCTATATCTTAAGGACATCTTTGATGAATCAAACCCAATTGCAAGGAAGACTAAAGCAGAAACAAACCAGTGGGACTACATCAAATTGAAAAGCTTCTGTACATCCCAAGAAACTATTAAACAAAGAGAACCCTCTCAGAATGGGAGAAGATCTTCACATGCCATACATCAGACAGGAAACTAATCACCAAAATATATAAAGAGTTCAGCAAACTTAGCATCAAAAAAGCAGATGATCCCATCCAAAAATGGGCAGAGGATATGAACAAAACATTCACCTCAGAGGAGATCCAAAAGGCTAACAAACATATGAAAAACTGCTCTAGGTCACTGATTGTCAGAGAAATGCAAATTAAGACAACACTAAGATACCACCTCACTCCTGTAAGAATGGCATACATCAAAAAGGACAGCAGCAACAAATGCTCGAGAGGCTGTGGGGACAGAGGAACCCTTTTGCATTGCTGGTGGGTATGTAAACTGGTCCAGCCTTTGTGGAGAGCAGTCTGGAAAACTCTCACAAGGCTAGACATGGACCTTCCATATGATCCAGTAATTCCTCTCCTGGGGTTATACCCCAAGGACTCCATAACACCCAACCAAAAAGAGGTGTGTACTCCTATGTTCATAGCAGCACAATTCATAATAGCTAAAACCTGGAAGCAACCCAGGTGCCCAACAACAGATGAGTGGCTGAGAAAGCTGTGGTATATATACACAATGGAATACTATGCAGCTATCAAGAACAATGAACCCACCTTCTCTGACCCATCTTGGACAGAGCTAGAAGGAATTATGTTAAGTGAGCTAAGTCAGAAAGATAAAGATGAGTATAGGATGATCCCACTCATCAACAGAAGTTGAGGAAGAAGATCTGAAAGGGAAACTAAAAGCAGGACCTGACTAAATTGGAAGTAGGGCACCAATGTAAAAACCCAGTGGTGAGGGGTACACATGCAGCTTCCTGAGCCAGTGTGGGGTGGGAGTGGGTGGGAGGGATGGGTCACAGTCTTTTGGTGGTGGGAATGGTGTTTATGTACACTCCTAGTAAAGTGTAGTCATATAAATCACTAGTTAATTAATATGAGAGGGGGAAAATTAATTGTATGTCTCAAAGTTTTTAAAACACAGACTGAGTCTTTTTAATATATAGGCTGTGTATTTGATATGCAGAGTCTCTCAAAAGCCTAGACCAAGTAGATCAAAAGCAACCAATAGCACAGCTATATACCAGATACTGGGTACTGTACAGCAAACCCTAACAAAAGGACTTTTCAAAGTTAACCCACTTACCAAATAATGTGATGATAACATTAACTATCGATTGTCTTTTTGAACCCTAAGACAGCAGGAACCTCACATCTCCACTATAGAGCCTCTACTTCCCCCAGTCCTGGAACCTTTGGATAGGGCCCACTTTCCCGTATGCCTCTCCCAATTCATATCAAATAATATTGCATCTGCCGATCGTAACCTAATCAACACAACGATTGCCACCACAACATGCTTCAACTCAGACTGTGTCCAGAGACTTCACGTGTGGAATGACAACCCTTCAGCTTCATTACTCGGGTTAGACCTTTCCTTTCATAGTATACTCTAATTCTATCTCAGGTGGTTCACTTTCTAACAAAGTCCCAAAACCTAGATATACACCAGTTTCTGTGAGAGAGAGCATATGTTCACACGTATCCATAAACTACTGCAAAATATATATCTGAAAGCAGAAGTACACTAGAGTTTGCAGTGAGTACCCCCCAACACTTCATCTCCACTATTCTAAGCTTTGGGTCCATGATTGCTCAACAATTTGTTTGGCTTTATATGTTAACTCTCTTTTCAGTCACCAGGTTTCAGATGCCATCAGGATGCCGGCCAGGCTTCCCTGGACTGAAGACCCCACCAATATGTCCTGGAGCTCAGCTTCCCCAGAGACACACCCCACTAGGGAAAGAGAGAGGCAGACTGGGAGTATGGACCGATCAGTCAACGCCCATGTTCAGCAGGGAAGCAATTACAGAAGCCAGACCTTCAACCTTCTGCAACCCTCAATGACCCTGGGTCCATGCTCCCAGAGGGATAGAGAATGGGAAAGCTATCAGTGGGATATGGAGATTGGGTGGTGGGAATTGTGTGGAGTTGTACCCCTCCTACCCTATGGATTTGTTAATTTATCCTTTCTTAAATAAAAGAAAGAAAGAAAGAAAATAGCATTCAAAGGGGAAAAAAAAGAAATTTCCCTCAGGACTGGCAAGACGGTTCCTTTAGATACATTTCTTTCTTTCTTTTTTTCTTTTTCTTTTTTTATTTTTCCAGGTTTTAATCCAATCTCCCCAGTCCTGAAGGAAGCATAGGCTCTGTGGTAATTGCCGTTTTTTTCTCTGTCTCTGTCTCTGCCACTTTGTATCTGGAAAAGTTTTTCTAGAGTGATGAAGCTCCAGTGATAACCAGCACCACCACCAACAGCAAAGAGAGAAAAAAAACAAAAGAAAGAAAGAAGGAAAGAGATATTTCACTTCAAGAGAATTTTCTTGAAGGCAATTTACTATAAGCAGATATGGTATTATTACAGCTCAGTAGTATTTATTGTTTACATTATAGGAAAGTAATAGGAGTGAGGAAGATCGTAATCCATTTAAGGAGCTATAATGCCTGGGCTAAATTGCATGCCTTCTGATTTACTCAGTTCATTGTGGCTCTTGACTGTGTTACATGAAAATGTCATCTTCCTGTATATGCTATCCAGTCTTCCCCAAGAGCATTGATACAACTAGATGTAATTCTTCTAATTGGCCAATTCCACATAAACCCAATGGACTATATTAAAAACCCAATGGACTATATTAAGACTCTGGAACGAGTTGAGTGGTGTTCTAAGGATCAGCTGTGCAGCATATTGTGCTCACATGGGTTCCTAGTCAACACAGAAAAGGTGTTGTTCCTTGGGAGGTGACAAACATGTTGAGAAAGTGACTTTCCATCACAGTTTTAGGTATAAATTTAAATCTACGGGTCTCAGTTTTATAATTTTATGAGTGTTTGAGATAGTCTTTCAGAAACCAGTGGCAAAGTGATTTTTTAAATTTTTTAAATGAAGTTGATAGTTAAGCTAGAGTTTAATTCAGGTATGTAAATATAGTGGGGGAATATGAAAGCAGAATATAGTTCTATTTGATGGGCAAGTTTTTAAAATTAATTAATTAGTTAATTAATTTTAAAAAGGAGACATTAACAAAACCATAGGATAGGGTGGGTACAAATCTACATAATTCCCACCACCAGATCTCTGTCCCATCTCCTCGCCTGATAGCATTCCTATTCTTTATCCCTCTGGGAGTATGGGCCCAAGGTCATTGTGGGATGCAGAAGGTAGGAGGTCTGGCTTCTGTAATTGCTTCCCTGCTGAACATGGGTGTTGACAGGTGCATCCATACTCCCAGCCTGCCTCTCTCTTTCCCTAGTGGGGTGGGGCTCTGGGGAAGGAAGCAGAACTCCAGGACACATTGGTGGGGTTGTCTGTCTAGGGAAGTCTGGTCAGCATCATGCTGGCATCTGGAACCTGGTGGCTGAAAAGAGAGTTAACATACAAAGCAAACAAATTGTTGAGCAGTTATGGACCTAAAGGCTGGAATAGTGCAGATGAAGTGTTGGGGGGTACTCACTGCAAGCTATTGTGTACATTTGCTTTCAGGTATGTATTTTGCCCTGGTTTATGGAGACTTCTGAACATATGCTCTATCTCACGGGACCTGGTCTATATCTAGGTTTTGGGACTTTGTTAGGAAGTGAATCACCTGGAATGGAATTAGAGAATACTATGAAAGGAAAGGTCTCACCTGAGTAATGAAGCTGAAGGGTTGTCATTCCACACCTTAAGTCTCTGGACACAGTCTGAAGTGAAGCATGCTGGGGTGGCACTCGTTGCGTTGATTAGGTTGGGATGGGCAGATGCAATATTATTTAATATGAATTGAGAGAAGCATGCAGGAAAGTGAGGATATGCAAGTTTTAATTTAATTTCATTTTACTCAACTTTTGCCTCTGGGGTTATTGCTGGGGCTCAGTGCCAGTACTATGAATTCACTGCTTCTAGTGACCAGTTTTTCCATTTTTTCTCTTTTTGCTGGGGCTCAGTGCCTGCACCATGAATCCACTACTCCCGGAAGCCATTTTCCCCCCTTCTGTTGCCCTTGTTGTTGTAGCCTTGTTGTGGTTATTATTGTTATTGTTGATGGCGTTTGTTGTTGGATAAGACAGAGAGAAATGGAGAGAGGAGGGTAAGACAGAGGGGGAGAAAAAGATAGACACCTGCAGACCTGCTTCACCGCCTGTGAAAGGACTCCCCTGCAGGTGGGGATCTACATCCTCGAACCAGGATCCTTACACCGGCTGGTCCTTGCGCTTTGCACCACATGTGCTTAACCCGCTGCACTATGCCCACCCCCCCATTTTTTCCATTTTATTGGACAGGACAGAGAGAAATTGAGAGAGGAGGGGGAGAAAGAGAGGATGAGAGAAAGACACCTGTAGACCTGCTTCAATACTTGTGGGGATCCAGAGTCTCGAACCAGCATTCTCATGGGGGTCCTTAGTTTTGTACTATGTGCG